>NW_026099320.1:300000-600000 GCF_024542735.1 Bombus huntii
ACGTGCGCCAAACGTGGCGATATTCAGCACCATCGTCGTTGGCCACGAGCGGAAGCCACGTCATGTTCCCGGCAGAAAATCTGCAGTCTCGAACGCATTGGCGAGAGGAGCAACAGGAAAAACAATCGTCCCTGGAACAGTAAACATCCTGGGAATGATGGACAAAACACATTAACGACAATAGCGAAAAATACCGTATCAAGCTTATGGACTGGTTTTATGGAATTTGGAACTGTCAGTGCAGCAATATTTGGAATACTCGCAATATTTAAACTAATCAAAACAATAATAGATATAGCCGCACACGGATACCAGTTACGTGAAACTTACGAATGTGGAATCGCCCTATTAGGAGCAATATGCGGCTCAGTCACCCACCCGCTACGATACCTCAAAAGAAGACGAAATATCGATGATCAAACAGCACAACCTCAAGGGATATCGATAACACCGGTAGTCACTCAACTACCAACGACATCTACGTCCGCCTTGAGCGAACTCAGAGATACCATCAGTCAAATTTCCTTTGGAAATTTGAACTTCAAGGGCGGGGGTGTCACGTCCCGCGCTCCGCACACGCCGTAACAAGAACAAGAAAACCATTCTATACAAAACACGCGAATAAGGATTTGAATGCACAAACGAACACACGGCACTACGAAACGAAAGGAAGGATTAACAAAACGAGGGCGATTAACGGATCCAACCAATAAACAAAATACATATACACACAATTCAAAATAAACCAGGAAATAAGAATAACTACAAAAGGGGAAAATAATTGAAACGCCAGGAATATATATATATATATATATATATATATATATATATATATATATATATATATATTAAACTATTAGTTAAACTATTAGTTTTTGACTTCATGTATACTTTTATTTCATAAATTGATAATATTGTATTTATTGCATAGTATTGGAAGCACTGTCTCTAATATTTACTAGGTTATTACATGTTCGGCATATATGTTTATACTTATATGTAACTGTCCAAATTGATTGATTGAAATATATTTATATATATATATATATATATGCGTCTAAAAAATTTATTGTAGCTGTGTATGTGGACGACATCCTCGTGTTTGGGACGAATGAGTGGATTGAGATATTCAAAACTAGGATTAAGGACAAATTAGATGTTAGAATGCTAGGCGTAGACACTCAATTTCTGTCCATCCACCTGAGTAAGCCAAACAGCACCACTGTAGTATTCGATCAATCTGTACAGATAGGTCAAATGCTGGATCTGTTTGACATTACTCGTGAGGTTGGGGTGGTGGGAGTGTCGACACCGCTAGCTAGAGAATGCGAGGCTGGTTTTGATATTGAACGTGATGAGCCTCTCGACAGTAAATTATATGAACAAGCTGTGGGGCACATAATGTATGTAGCTACTGTAAGTCGTCCTGATGTTGCGTGTGCAATAGGGAAACTAAGCCAAAGATGCGCGAATCCGACTGTATCCGATTGGAAAGCAGCGAAGCGGGTATTCAGATATTTACTAAAGACCAAAGACTTGAAGTTAGTATACCAAAGGACCGGGCAACCTCTGAAGGTGTTTTGCGACTCGGATTTTGCGGGTTGTACGGTAGACAGGAAATCCAGGAGCGGGTATGTGTTCATACTCGCTGGTGGTGCGATATCCTGGCTATCCAAAAAACAACCGATTATAGCTCAATCGACGTGCGAAGCGGAATTTGTGGCAATGCAGGAAGCAGCAAGGGAAACAGTGTGGATTTCTTTACTGTTAAAGGAATTGGGTCAACTGTCATATTGCCATCGCCCCTGCAAGATATTCTGCGATAATATCGGAGCTATTTCATGGTCAAAGGACGAAATAGTTGCTGAGAGTTCTAAGCACGTCCAAGTGCGCTACTTTTACGTTAAGAACTGCGTATCGAGGGGGATACTAGATTATACTTATGTACCTAGTCCTGAGAATGTGGCTGACATTCTCACCAAAGGCCTAAATAGGATTAAGACCCAGCAATTTACCAAAGCTATGGGGCTTGTAGAAACTAGCGATCAAAGGGGAGTGTTGAGAAATGTTAAGTTGGTATGATCGCTGCTTACTACAAGCTAAGTTGGTACGACTTCTAACGACGCTCTTTTGTCTTAGAAGTCGACCACGTTGTTCTATTGACTTGGAGATTCCTGTGTGGTAAGACGTGTTATAAGACTGAAATATATTGGAGAAAACGAATCTAAGTGAATCGTTATTTTATAAACCCAAAACTTTATTAAATAACAATCAAAGCCATGTGTCCTGGGTTTTGGTTATGGTGTATGCAAATTCGTCGGGCGGTAAGTTTGCCAAGCTTAAAGCGTTCTCTATTAGTTTCTTCTGTGTGGTGTATCTTTGTGTCAGTGTATCATGGTATAATGTTTTCGTTTCTCGAGTTTATCAGAAATAGGAATAACCTTTTATAGAAAAAGAAAATTTTATATTTATATATATTATATTTTTTTTCTTTCCTTTTTTTTCTTCTTTTTTTTTCTTCTTCCCCCTTTTTTTTGTTTTTTTTTTATTGTTAAAACCTTTGTTTTATTTTAGGTTTTACGTACTTGTTATCAGTGAAAATAAATATTATGAATACTACTTGGATTGTAACTATATACATATATGCGTACAAAATCCACTTCTACATGTTAGATATAATAATATAACAATACTACGTAGATTAATACACAATAAAATATCCTTTTACTCCGGTTATATTTATTACTAACTCTCAATTAATCTATCTTAATTATTTTCTAACCACTTTCTATATTTATCAGCTATTTTATTTCTTTTTGTTAATCTGCGAAATCCATGCATGTACACTTCCTTGTATGGTGATTGATTGTTCACGAGGTAAGTTGCACTTTCACTGTTTTCGTTATTCGTTGAACTAACACGTTTTACATTCAAACAGTAATTGGAACACTCGTAATAAACTTCTTTTCTTTTTCCAAGTTTCCGCTATCTGTGTCATTCGACGAACACTGCCACGCCTCCACAGCACCGTTATAACATTTAGCGATGCTGCTCTTTGCATTAAGGCAATTGAAGTTAATTCGTTCGTTTATTTTCAGCTGGTACATGGTGTCCCGCAAGCAGGGAGCCATATCATATTTTGCATGTAGACCTTCTTGTTTGATGATTACTTGTTTACAAGGTAACTTTCACTTCCCCTCTTTTAATTATTTATTGAATCGACACGTTGTATATTCAAACAATAATTGGAGTACACATAATAATTTTCCCTTTTTCTTTTTAGGTTTTCGCTATCTGTATTATTCGACGGACAGTGTTACACCTCCTTTTGATTTATCCATAATATAGTTATAACATTTAGTAACCTTGTATTTTGCACTGAGACAATTGAAACTAATTTATTCACTTATTTTAGGTAGCTGTCATACATTGTGTTCCACGAACAACGATCCATAACCTATACTTGCACGTACACTTTCTTGTATGTTGATCACTTGTTCACAAGGTAACTTTCACTTTCACTAGTTAATTGTTCATTAAGTTAACACGTTTTATATTTAAGCAATAATTGAAACACGTATAATAATTTTCCTTTTTCCTTTTAGGTGTTCGATATCTGTATTATTCGACGAACAGCACTATAACATATACTACCGCACTACGTTGCCCACTGAAATCGCTTTATTCATTGCTTATTTCGATTATGCGCTAGTTTTAACTTGTTTAAATGCACCGTTCGCGGAATCCCTTTTACTTCGATCTTGACGTTTTGGTTCTGCAAGATTTCTAGCACTTTGTATGGTCCAGTATATTGATCGGAGAATTTTCCTTTACTGGGTTCTTTTAGTAAATATATCGAATCTCCTATTTTAAAATCTTGGGGGTTGATTCGTCGGTCGTAATATTCTTTTGATCTTAGTTTGGATTTTATCAAATTTTCTCTCGCCATTCGTTGTACGGTGTTAATTTTATCGAACAGATCTTCGAGATATTCTGCGTAAGTTGGTTCCATGTTCTCTTCGATTATTACTTCACCAGTAGGTTCTCTGGCTAGATGTCCAAAAACTAATTCGTGCGGGGAGAATTTCGTTCCTTCGTGTACAGAGGTATTATAGGAAAACATAGCTAATTCTACCCATTCGTCCCAATTTTTGGAATTTTCAATGTATAATTTGAGATATTCTATCAGTACGTGGTGAGATCTTTCGATTGAACCGTTACTTTGTGGATGATATGCCGTCGTGGTATATTGTTTGATGCGGAATCTCTTTGCTACTTTCTTCATTAGTGAGGATGTAAAGTTCGTTCCTTGATCAGTGAGAATAGCTCTCGGTGACCCGAAACGACAAATAAATCGCTTTACAAAAACGTCCGCTAAGATAGGCCGAGAGGCTGAAGAGATTCCTCCTAGTGGAATCCCAATTGAGTATTTTGTTAATAAGTCTTGGATAGTTAATATATATTCGTTTCCCTTTTGGGTTTTTGGTAATGGACCTATAATATCCATACTAACCTTATCGAACGCTTTACCTGGTGTGTCTGTAAGTACCATTGGTTGCTTTGCTTTTATTCTTGTGAGTTTCTTCAATTGACATTCCTTACATGTTCTTACGTAATCTTGAATTTCCTTTTTCATATTTTCCCAATAGTAATGTTGTCGTATTCTTTGATAAGTTTTTGTTATTCCTTTGTGTCCTGCTACGCTTGATTCATGTTTTTCTCGTATTATGTTGTTCCGCGCTTCCACAGATGGGGTAATTACTTCCCCAGTGCAAATGGTGATGGTTAAGGTTTTTTCCATAAATATTTCCTTTAATTTTCTGATTGTATATCGCCAGGGTATTGTTTCTCATTTACTGCGTCTAATAGAGATCTTAGCGAGTTTAATAAATTTTCTGGTGTTATTGGAATATTTCTATTTTCCTTTATCGGTAGGAATACAATGTATTTTCCAGAATCGTAATTCAATCTTGCTTTTTCTAACATTAAATCTTCATAACGAGGTAACTTTCCCGTTTCCTTCATTTCTAAGGCTCCTTTATCTATCGGATTGCCATGTATATCTATAAATACTACTTTATGGTCATTTACTCTCGCAATTGAGTCTCGGGTTTCTGAAATTCTTAGTTCCGCAATTATCGTAGGTCTCGTGTCCTTTTCTCGTTGTTGAATTAGTTCTGGAATTACAGTGGAGGTCTCTTTTTCGCTTGTTGTATCCGTGCCTTCTTTTTCTCGATTGGTTATTGCTCTATCTGTACTTACATCGATTTCTGCTAATGCTTGGTCTAAATATTTTATGGGGGTTTCTTCTATTGTAAAATGTTTTCGGGTAAAACCCTTTCCTTGATTTTTAGAATCACTGGATTGAGGCAAGACGTGTGGTTTAGCTTCGAATATGGGAGAGTCTTCGGTTGACGTATCTATTTCGAATCTTTTTGAGACAGGATAGCGAATCGGTGAGACTTCCTCTCTCTTTCTGATTGGTAAACAAACTTCCGGAGGGTTCCTAGATAATGCGTCTGCGTTTGCGTTCGCCCTGCCTTCTTTGTATACAATATCAAATTCGAAGTCCGATAACTTTAATTTCCATTTCCAAATTCTTGAAGTAGGATCTTTGATAGAATGCATCCACGCTAAAGGTTTATGATCGGTTACGATGGTAAACTTTCTTCCGTAAAGATACGGTCGGAAGTGCATTGCGCTGTAAACAATTGCCAGACACTCCTTTTCTATGGTAGAGTAGTTTCGTTCGGCGGGATTTAATAGCCTTGAGGCATACGCAATCGGCAAATCCTTTCCGATTGGCCCTTGACTCAGTACACCGCTTATTGCATATCCTGATGCGTCTGTAGTAAGGTTAAAGGGTTTAGAAAAGTCTGGATATTGCAGGATGGGTTTCGTCACTAACGCTGTCTTTAAATTATTGAATGCGTTTTCTTGATTTTCTGTCCATTTAAAGGGAGTATCTTTCTTTAATAGTTGTGTCAATGGTTTCGCGACCTTGGGGAAATCGGGTATAAATCTTCTGTAATATCCTGCTAGTCCCAGAAATCGTTTGATATTTTTCGCCCTCTTTGGTCGTGGAAATTTTGATACGGCTTCGACTTTCTTTGGGTCGGGTTTCACGCCATCCTCACTAATTATATGTCCTAAATAATTCACCTCGTGTCGCACTTATCAGGTTGTAATCGTAATTTAGCTTTCCTCAGTCTTTCCATTAATTTATTAAATTTAATTTCGCGTTCTTGGAGAGACGTGGAATAAATCACTATGTCATCCAGATAGACGAATAGTTCTATTCCTTGCAGACCAGATAATATTGAATTCATCAAACGTTGAAATGTTGCTGGGGCATCTTTTAATCCAAAGGGCATTCTTTTGAATTGAAAATGCCCGTATGGTGTCGAAAATGCAGTTTTGTGGGCATCTTCCTGTGACATACGGATCTGGTGAAAGCCCGATGCCAAGTCAAACGTGGAAAAATATTTTGCACTTCCTAATTGATCCAATATTTCTGTAATGTTGGGTAGTGGGAAGGCATCGCCAATCGTTTTATCGTTCAATTTTCTATAATCGATGACTAATCTCCAGCGCTTATTTCCTTGCGAATCGGGTTTTTGAGCACAATCCATAACGGGGAGTTATATGGAGATATTGATGGTTCCACTACGTCCGTATCTAGTAGTTCTTGGACCTGTCGATTTATTTCTTCTCGATGTATTGGTGGATATCGATACTGTTTAGTATTGATGGGTATATTATCCGTTGTAATTATCCTATGTTCCAGAACTTCGGTTGCTTCCAATGTATCTCCTGGAATATGAAACCTATCTTGATTATTACGAATCAATTTTTTAGCATTTTCCTTTTCTTCTTCGTTCAAATGTTCGAGTCGTAGTAACTCATTTATTTTATCGTATCTACTTTCCTCCGATCTTAGAACTGTATTGCACGCTGTCCTAGGAAGCGGGGTGGGGGGCGGGGGGGATTTTCAAATTCTTTAATTACCATCGTTGGTGTTGTAAATACGTAATCTCTCGAAGTAGTATTTATTACTCTTATGTAACCTTTTCCTTTATGATTCCTCACAACTGCATTACCAAAATAGATTCCCTTGTTCGGCTCGATTCTTGGAATAAATCCCTCTTTTATCTCTGGATTAGCGATATTAACTGAACACGTTATTGAACTTCGCTTCGGTATAATTATTTTTTCTTTACTATCGAAGGGAATATAAATATTTCCCCATCTGATATGTTTTCCCTCATAATCTAAACGAGCCTTACAACCTGCAAAAAATTCGGATCCTAGGATTCCGTCTTGATCGATTAGCAATGAATCATCGACTATGATGAAAACCAACCGGATGGCCCGCAACCTGTATTACCGTCTGCCCTAGGGAGACCAGGCTCGTTGCCGTAATTCCTCGCACTTCGATTGATTCCTTTTCGTCGATGATGGCTGAATCGAGTAAAGCAGGTTTCTTGATAATGTTGATTTCCGATCCAGAGTCTAATAATAAACTCGTCTTAGTCTTTAGATCTGGGGAAACTATTCGTGCAGTTGGGTTCGTTGGGGAATCGTTAAATTTTATTGAAATAATTCGGAGAGGTCGCCTTCCGAATCTGAATTCAACTCCTGATGATTTTCCTTCGCCGGTTGCTTGTGCTTCACTCTTTTCCTTTTGCCTTGAGATTCTGGATTCTCTGTCTGTGACCTCGTTTGGTTGTGGGATGACTCCCCCACAATATTTAGTGGTTGTTCGTTCGATCTTATGGTCGGCATTGCGTTCGCTCTGTCTCTCGTTATGGGTGGTGGAGTCGATCTCGCGGGGGTGGCTGTCCTTGTTCTGTTTGTTGCCGTCGGCGCCGGTCGCCTGGTTGCCGCCTGTACTCTTGGGCGATTCGGCGTATCGTTCCTTCGTGGCTCGCCCCATTCTCCCGAAGGACGTGTTTGGTTTCCCGATGGTCTCGAAGCATAGGGTACGATTAATCCGGCATCTACTCGGGCTTTAAATTTGTAACAGTCTTTCACTAGATGCCCGGGTTTTTTGCAATAGTTACACGTGATATTTTGTCTTGTAGAATTCAAAAAATTCTGCGATGGAGGTAGCGATCTTCGATCTTGGCGGTTGTTCCTGATATTGTTGTTAGTGTTCGAAGGATGTGCGTTGTCGCGTCTGTAATAGTTCGAGGGTGTCGGTCGTTGGGGTCGCGTTCTATCGGTTATTTGTTTCAATTCGTGTGTTGCTTTGACGGCTTGACGATACGCATCTTCTAAAGTATGGTACCCTGCTATTTTTACTCGCACATATACCTCGTTCGGAAGTCCTTTAACGAAAGCTTCTTTCGTTTCCCAATCTATAGTATCTTGGATATCGGGGGATATGATGCCGTAGTCGCCTCTTTCTCCGTCCATTATTGCCAATCGAAGATTTCTAACGCGATCCATATAATCTAATATGTCTTCCCCGGGTCGTTGAAATATCGTTCCTAATTCCCCTTTATATTCGTTAAGAGATTTCTTTGGGCCGAATAGATCCTTTAATTTGTTTCCGGAATCGTTTAGACTCGTTAATTCTGTGTCTTCGATGGTGAGGAGCGCGTGTCCACGGAGCTTATTTACTAACAATTTTACCAATTGAGGTTCTTGATATCTGGAAATCATATTTCGCGCGCGCTCACAAGCTCTTAAAAAGTGGAATACCGATGGTCGATATCCGTCAAACACTGGCACCGATTCGATCGCATCTTTTAGCTTAATTGGCTGGGTATGTCCACTCGGCTGGACCGTCTCTTGTTGCGTTGTCGGCGGCGATACGGGTGTTTTAGGTTCTTGTTTTGTTTTAAGTTCGAATAAGCCGCTTTGTAATTCGGCGAGTTTTGCACTCATATCGCGAAAGTTCGCATCCCATGCTTTAAGCTTTTCCGACAATGTCAAAACCATTTCTTCGTCCAACGATTCCACTACACTCGCCATTGTTTCTTAAATATTTGTTAAATATATATATTAATCAAGATAGACTAACTAAATATTAACGACAAGACATAACTGACCTCGGTGCGAAGGAATAAAGTTATGCTACACGAAATAACTGGTAACACAATACACAAAACATTAACTAAATTAAACGAGACTTACATAAATGCAAGTCACGTATAATCAAAACAATGACTATTGAAATTCGGTAACAATACAATCCATGCTATCACATTAAAGTAGCACACGGTATTGACACACACAATATCATGAAACACAAAACAATATTACAAAACACTACTAAATAAAATTATAGTGATTAACAATTAATTAGTTATTTCAACAACACGTTACTGTTGACATTAAACCAACGCCATACCAAAGAGACACGCGAGCGACCATGTTGAAAAATTCGTCGCGCGCACATACAAATAACAGCCAATGCAATACAATACAGCATCATAATAGCAATGTTAGGTACTAATAAAAAAAAAAAAAAAAAAAAAACAAGGAAAAGGGGGAGAGAGTTAAGGAAAATATATATAATAAATAACAACTAACATAATTATAACATATTATATATATTATATTATATACAGGGATACAGTATTCGTACAAAGGAACAGATCCAAACGAAAATTATATCTATAAAAAAAAATAAATAATATATATATGTAATATAGTGATATAATATATTTACAAGGAATGGATGATACAGATGTTAATCGGACAGAAAAAGACGATTGTTGTTCAACCTGAACTATTCACACCAAACGTACAGAAAACAGCACAACTAAATAATTAGATAACGACTCGACTTTCACAAAATGCAATCAACACTCTCTCGGCAACGCCACTCGCAAACTCTGTTTGTTGATTCCTTTTCTCCCGTCCCTTGGCAACCGCTCGTGGCCAAGATCACGTAGGTCTCCTCTTTCCAAAACTACGCGATCACAAACAAACGCCTCGGCTCTCGCGACATTCCACGCGGATCACCCGCCAACTCCCAGGCCTCTCACTCACGATACTACATATATACATTAACTATTTTTATATGTGTGTACAGAACTGATGGCGAACTCATCAACCATTTTCTGAACGACGGATGGAACAACATGAATAGCAATTCACACAGTGGAACTGTAAAGTATTTGTACGAAACCAAATACTGATGCTATCCACCTGTAAACAAACAATATTTATAACTATGCATATAATTTTCACTTATGTTCACCACTATATATATATATATATATATATATATATATACTCGAAGACAAGGTACATTTGTGATATTTATTCCTATTGATGATATATACTTATATATTTATAACAATAAAACAAATCTCATTTATACTACTTACCAATACGTACGCATATATGTATGTCGGATCACGATTCGAATTTTGGGCGCGCGACGACTCTTCGTGTGGACTCGCCATCGTTTCACAAAGCCGAGATTTTATTTACACGTATATACAGGTCTATCACTAAGCTTAACAAATAATAAGTACAACTAATAATAAGTCTAACAAACACTAAGACTAATGAATAATACGATCTACGAATAATTAAATTAAATTAAATAATACTATTAGCAATGTTTGAGTTCAAACGAATCCACGGTCACCGGGATAACTCCTTACTAAGCGAAACTAACTTAGACGCAAATGCGATCGTCGAAAATGCTCGATGTATCACTCTCCAAGGCAATCGCAAGAATGCCAGCCTCGTGGTGATTTTTCTCCCTGTACGATTGCATTTTGTTTTCTATACCCGTTTGGAAGCATCGAGAAGGTTCCAAACGCCGTTGCTAGGCACACTCGTTGGAAGCATCGAGAAAGTTCCAAACGCCGTTGCTAGGCAGTTTCTGCCTGGAGTTTTGATTACTAATACAATGTATGTCCCATTGCATCGGCACCTCCGAGGCAACATCACACGTGGCTAGGCCCGCTCTCGAGGCCGCATGCCGCCACAACCACATTTCTCGGAAAACACATACAACCACTCCAGACCTCCGTTAGATAAAACATCCATCCCGTGACCGTGGCTACGTTCAGCGACCGATTGTCACCTCGAACCCAATCTCGCTTATTACAAATCTTAAGCAATTACAACTATAATAAAATCTAGGCTAAGGTACTAGAGGATGTTCCCAAAATTTCCAAGGAAAGGCTTCGGCTTTCCTTTCATCTCCGACATGTATATAATTACAAGCCAAGTAGTATTCATAATATTTATTTTCACTGATAACAAGTACGTAAAACCTAAAATAAATCAAAGGTTTTAACAATAAAAAAAAAACAAAAAAAAAGAAAGAAAAAGGGGAAGAAGAAAAATAAAGAAGAGAAAAAAGGAAAGAAAAAAAATATAATATTGTTAGGGAAGTGATACATTTACACTGTACATGAGAGTGTGTGTGTAAGGGCCAGAGGGCGTCAAGGCTTAGTGGAGACAAAAGACTGTTGCCAGATGTTAGCAGAATCTAGGATAGTCGGTTGGCGACCAGCGTGCGTGCAAGACGTTCTTCAGAGAGTAATATAGATGTATAACTGTTGTGTGGGAAATATAGGCAATAATTTGTATTCCCAAATCCTCGAATTTCCTTAACAAATATATATAAATATAAAATTTTCTTTTTCTATAAAAGGTTATTACTATTTCTGATAAACTCGAGAAATGAAAACATTATACCATGATACACTGACACAAAGATACACCACACAGAAGAAACTAACAGAGAACGCTTTAAGCTTGGCAAACTTACCGCCCGACGAATTTGCATACACCATAACCAAAACCCAGGACACATGGCTCTGATCGCAGGAGAAGCGATCCATATAGTCAAATGCATTCCGGTACAAGTAAAGGTACGACATACAACAAAATGCTACTCGGAACTACCCGTTTGGCAAAGGAATCGCACCACAGGAACTCCACCCGGACGTGCGCCAAACGTGGCGATATTCAGCACCATCGTCGTTGGCCACGAGCGGAAGCCACGTCATGTTCCCGGCAGAAAATCTGCAGTCTCGAACGCATTGGCGAGAGGAGCAACAGGAAAAACAATCGTCCCTGGAACAGTAAACATCCTGGGAATGATGGACAAAACACATTAACGACAATAGCGAAAAATACCGTATCAAGCTTATGGACTGGTTTTATGGAATTTGGAACTGTCAGTGCAGCAATATTTGGAATACTCGCAATATTTAAACTAATCAAAACAATAATAGATATAGCCGCACACGGATACCAGTTACGTGAAACTTACGAATGTGGAATCGCCCTATTAGGAGCAATATGCGGCTCAGTCACCCACCCGCTACGATACCTCAAAAGAAGACGAAATATCGATGATCAAACAGCACAACCTCAAGGGATATCGATAACACCGGTAGTCACTCAACTACCAACGACATCTACGTCCGCCTTGAGCGAACTCAGAGATACCATCAGTCAAATTTCCTTTGGAAATTTGAACTTCAAGGGCGGGGGTGTCACGTCCCGCGCTCCGCACACGCCGTAACAAGAACAAGAAAACCATTCTATACAAAACACGCGAATAAGGATTTGAATGCACAAACGAACACACGGCACTACGAAACGAAAGGAAGGATTAACAAAACGAGGGCGATTAACGGATCCAACCAATAAACAAAATACATATACACACAATTCAAAATAAACCAGGAAATAAGAATAACTACAAAAGGGGAAAATAATTGAAACGCCAGGAATATATATATATATATATATATATATATATTAAACTATTAGTTAAACTATTAGTTTTTGACTTCATGTATACTTTTATTTCATAAATTGATAATATTGTATTTATTGCATAGTATTGGAAGCACTGTCTCTAATATTTACTAGGTTATTACATGTTCGGCATATATGTTTATACTTATATGTAACTGTCCAAATTGATTGATTGAAATATATTTATATATATATATATATATATATATATATATATATGCGTCTAAAAAATTTATTGTAGCTGTGTATGTGGACGACATCCTCGTGTTTGGGACGAATGAGTGGATTGAGATATTCAAAACTAGGATTAAGGACAAATTAGATGTTAGAATGCTAGGCGTAGACACTCAATTTCTGTCCATCCACCTGAGTAAGCCAAACAGCACCACTGTAGTATTCGATCAATCTGTACAGATAGGTCAAATGCTGGATCTGTTTGACATTACTCGTGAGGTTGGGGTGGTGGGAGTGTCGACACCGCTAGCTAGAGAATGCGAGGCTGGTTTTGATATTGAACGTGATGAGCCTCTCGACAGTAAATTATATGAACAAGCTGTGGGGCACATAATGTATGTAGCTACTGTAAGTCGTCCTGATGTTGCGTGTGCAATAGGGAAACTAAGCCAAAGATGCGCGAATCCGACTGTATCCGATTGGAAAGCAGCGAAGCGGGTATTCAGATATTTACTAAAGACCAAAGACTTGAAGTTAGTATACCAAAGGACCGGGCAACCTCTGAAGGTGTTTTGCGACTCGGATTTTGCGGGTTGTACGGTAGACAGGAAATCCAGGAGCGGGTATGTGTTCATACTCGCTGGTGGTGCGATATCCTGGCTATCCAAAAAACAACCGATTATAGCTCAATCGACGTGCGAAGCGGAATTTGTGGCAATGCAGGAAGCAGCAAGGGAAACAGTGTGGATTTCTTTACTGTTAAAGGAATTGGGTCAACTGTCATATTGCCATCGCCCCTGCAAGATATTCTGCGATAATATCGGAGCTATTTCATGGTCAAAGGACGAAATAGTTGCTGAGAGTTCTAAGCACGTCCAAGTGCGCTACTTTTACGTTAAGAACTGCGTATCGAGGGGGATACTAGATTATACTTATGTACCTAGTCCTGAGAATGTGGCTGACATTCTCACCAAAGGCCTAAATAGGATTAAGACCCAGCAATTTACCAAAGCTATGGGGCTTGTAGAAACTAGCGATCAAAGGGGAGTGTTGAGAAATGTTAAGTTGGTATGATCGCTGCTTACTACAAGCTAAGTTGGTACGACTTCTAACGACGCTCTTTTGTCTTAGAAGTCGACAACGTTGTTCTATTGACTTGGAGATTCCTGTGTGGTAAGACGTGTTATAAGACTGAAATATATTGGAGAAAACGAATCTAAGTGAATCGTTATTTTATAAACCCAAAACTTTATTAAATAACAATCAAAGCCATGTGTCCTGGGTTTTGGTTATGGTGTATGCAAATTCGTCGGGCGGTAAGTTTGCCAAGTTTAAAGCGTTCTCTATTAGTTTCTTCTGTGTGGTGTATCTTTGTGTCAGTGTATCATGGTATAATGTTTTCGTTTCTCGAGTTTATCAGAAATAGGAATAACCTTTTATAGAAAAAGAAAATTTTATATTTATATATATTATATTTTTTTTCTTTCCTTTTTTTTCTTCTTTTTTTTTCTTCTTCCCCCTTTTTTTTGTTTTTTTTTTATTGTTAAAACCTTTGTTTTATTTTAGGTTTTACGTACTTGTTATCAGTGAAAATAAATATTATGAATACTACTTGGATTGTAACTATATACATATATGCGTACAAAATCCACTTCTACATGTTAGATATAATAATATAACAATACTACGTAGATTAATACACAATAAAATATCCTTTTACTCCGGTTATATTTATTACTAACTCTCAATTAATCTATCTTAATTATTTTCTAACCACTTTCTATATTTATCAGCTATTTTATTTCTTCTTGTTAATCTGCGAAATCCATGCATGTACACTTCCTTGTATGGTGATTGATTGTTCACGAGGTAAGTTGCACTTTCACTGTTTTCGTTATTCGTTGAACTAACACGTTTTACATTCAAACAGTAATTGGAACACTCGTAATAAACTTCTTTTCTTTTTCCAAGTTTCCGCTATCTGTGTCATTCGACGAACACTGCCACGCCTCCACAGCACCGTTATAACATTTAGCGATGCTGCTCTTTGCATTAAGGCAATTGAAGTTAATTCGTTCGTTTATTTTCAGCTGGTACATGGTGTCCCGCAAGCAGGGAGCCATATCATATTTTGCATGTAGACCTTCTTGTTTGATGATTACTTGTTTACAAGGTAACTTTCACTTCCCCTCTTTTAATTATTTATTGAATCGACACGTTGTATATTCAAACAATAATTGGAGTACACATAATAATTTTCCCTTTTTCTTTTTAGGTTTTCGCTATCTGTATTATTCGACGGACAGTGTTACACCTCCTTTTGATTTATCCATAATATAGTTATAACATTTAGTAACCTTGTATTTTGCACTGAGACAATTGAAACTAATTTATTCACTTATTTTAGGTAGCTGTCATACATTGTGTTCCACGAACAACGATCCATAACCTATACTTGCACGTACACTTTCTTGTATGTTGATCACTTGTTCACAAGGTAACTTTCACTTTCACTAGTTAATTGTTCATTAAGTTAACACGTTTTATATTTAAGCAATAATTGAAACACGTATAATAATTTTCCTTTTTCCTTTTAGGTGTTCGATATCTGTATTATTCGACGAACAGCACTATAACATATACTACCGCACTACGTTGCCCACTGAAATCGCTTTATTCATTGCTTATTTCGATTATGCGCTAGTTTTAACTTGTTTAAATGCACCGTTCGCGGAATCCCTTTTACTTCGATCTTGACGTTTTGGTTCTGCAAGATTTCTAGCACTTTGTATGGTCCAGTATATTGATCGGAGAATTTTCCTTTACTGGGTTCTTTTAGTAAATATATCGAATCTCCTATTTTAAAATCTTGGGGGTTGATTCGTCGGTCGTAATATTCTTTTGATCTTAGTTTGGATTTTATCAAATTTTCTCTCGCCATTCGTTGTACGGTGTTAATTTTATCGAACAGATCTTCGAGATATTCTGCGTAAGTTGGTTCCATGTTCTCTTCGATTATTACTTCACCAGTAGGTTCTCTGGCTAGATGTCCAAAAACTAATTCGTGCGGGGAGAATTTCGTTCCTTCGTGTACAGAGGTATTATAGGAAAACATAGCTAATTCTACCCATTCGTCCCAATTTTTGGAATTTTCAATGTATAATTTGAGATATTCTATCAGTACGTGGTGAGATCTTTCGATTGAACCGTTACTTTGTGGATGATATGCCGTCGTGGTATATTGTTTGATGCGGAATCTCTTTGCTACTTTCTTCATTAGTGAGGATGTAAAGTTCGTTCCTTGATCAGTGAGAATAGCTCTCGGTGACCCGAAACGACAAATAAATCGCTTTACAAAAACGTCCGCTAAGATAGGCCGAGAGGCTGAAGAGATTCCTCCTAGTGGAATCCCAATTGAGTATTTTGTTAATAAGTCTTGGATAGTTAATATATATTCGTTTCCCTTTTGGGTTTTTGGTAATGGACCTATAATATCCATACTAACCTTATCGAACGCTTTACCTGGTGTGTCTGTAAGTACCATTGGTTGCTTTGCTTTTATTCTTGTGAGTTTCTTCAATTGACATTCCTTACATGTTCTTACGTAATCTTGAATTTCCTTTTTCATATTTTCCCAATAGTAATGTTGTCGTATTCTTTGATAAGTTTTTGTTATTCCTTTGTGTCCTGCTACGCTTGATTCATGTTTTTCTCGTATTATGTTGTTCCGCGCTTCCACAGATGGGGTAATTACTTCCCCAGTGCAAATGGTGATGGTTAAGGTTTTTTCCATAAATATTTCCTTTAATTTTCTGATTGTATATCGCCAGGGTATTGTTTCTCATTTACTGCGTCTAATAGAGATCTTAGCGAGTTTAATAAATTTTCTGGTGTTATTGGAATATTTCTATTTTCCTTTATCGGTAGGAATACAATGTATTTTCCAGAATCGTAATTCAATCTTGCTTTTTCTAACATTAAATCTTCATAACGAGGTAACTTTCCCGTTTCCTTCATTTCTAAGGCTCCTTTATCTATCGGATTGCCATGTATATCTATAAATACTACTTTATGGTCATTTACTCTCGCAATTGAGTCTCGGGTTTCTGAAATTCTTAGTTCCGCAATTATCGTAGGTCTCGTGTCCTTTTCTCGTTGTTGAATTAGTTCTGGAATTACAGTGGAGGTCTCTTTTTCGCTTGTTGTATCCGTGCCTTCTTTTTCTCGATTGGTTATTGCTCTATCTGTACTTACATCGATTTCTGCTAATGCTTGGTCTAAATATTTTATGGGGGTTTCTTCTATTGTAAAATGTTTTCGGGTAAAACCCTTTCCTTGATTTTTAGAATCACTGGATTGAGGCAAGACGTGTGGTTTAGCTTCGAATATGGGAGAGTCTTCGGTTGACGTATCTATTTCGAATCTTTTTGAGACAGGATAGCGAATCGGTGAGACTTCCTCTCTCTTTCTGATTGGTAAACAAACTTCCGGAGGGTTCCTAGATAATGCGTCTGCGTTTGCGTTCGCCCTGCCTTCTTTGTATACA
Organism: Bombus huntii; assembly: GCF_024542735.1. Lineage (NCBI taxonomy): Eukaryota > Metazoa > Arthropoda > Insecta > Hymenoptera > Apidae > Bombus > Bombus huntii. The sequence goes on from NW_026099320.1 coordinate 317,468, forward strand.
ATATCAAATTCGAAGTCCGATAACTTTAATTTCCATTTCCAAATTCTTGAAGTAGGATCTTTGATAGAATGCATCCACGCTAAAGGTTTATGATCGGTTACGATGGTAAACTTTCTTCCGTAAAGATACGGTCGGAAGTGCATTGCGCTGTAAACAATTGCCAGACACTCCTTTTCTATGGTAGAGTAGTTTCGTTCGGCGGGATTTAATAGCCTTGAGGCATACGCAATCGGCAAATCCTTTCCGATTGGCCCTTGACTCAGTACACCGCTTATTGCATATCCTGATGCGTCTGTAGTAAGGTTAAAGGGTTTAGAAAAGTCTGGATATTGCAGGATGGGTTTCGTCACTAACGCTGTCTTTAAATTATTGAATGCGTTTTCTTGATTTTCTGTCCATTTAAAGGGAGTATCTTTCTTTAATAGTTGTGTCAATGGTTTCGCGACCTTGGGGAAATCGGGTATAAATCTTCTGTAATATCCTGCTAGTCCCAGAAATCGTTTGATATTTTTCGCCCTCTTTGGTCGTGGAAATTTTGATACGGCTTCGACTTTCTTTGGGTCGGGTTTCACGCCATCCTCACTAATTATATGTCCTAAATAATTCACCTCGTGTCGCACTTATCAGGTTGTAATCGTAATTTAGCTTTCCTCAGTCTTTCCATTAATTTATTAAATTTAATTTCGCGTTCTTGGAGAGACGTGGAATAAATCACTATGTCATCCAGATAGACGAATAGTTCTATTCCTTGCAGACCAGATAATATTGAATTCATCAAACGTTGAAATGTTGCTGGGGCATCTTTTAATCCAAAGGGCATTCTTTTGAATTGAAAATGCCCGTATGGTGTCGAAAATGCAGTTTTGTGGGCATCTTCCTGTGACATACGGATCTGGTGAAAGCCCGATGCCAAGTCAAACGTGGAAAAATATTTTGCACTTCCTAATTGATCCAATATTTCTGTAATGTTGGGTAGTGGGAAGGCATCGCCAATCGTTTTATCGTTCAATTTTCTATAATCGATGACTAATCTCCAGCGCTTATTTCCTTGCGAATCGGGTTTTTGAGCACAATCCATAACGGGGAGTTATATGGAGATATTGATGGTTCCACTACGTCCGTATCTAGTAGTTCTTGGACCTGTCGATTTATTTCTTCTCGATGTATTGGTGGATATCGATACTGTTTAGTATTGATGGGTATATTATCCGTTGTAATTATCCTATGTTCCAGAACTTCGGTTGCTTCCAATGTATCTCCTGGAATATGAAACCTATCTTGATTATTACGAATCAATTTTTTAGCATTTTCCTTTTCTTCTTCGTTCAAATGTTCGAGTCGTAGTAACTCATTTATTTTATCGTATCTACTTTCCTCCGATCTTAGAACTGTATTGCACGCTGTCCTAGGAAGCGGGGTGGGGGGCGGGGGGGATTTTCAAATTCTTTAATTACCATCGTTGGTGTTGTAAATACGTAATCTCCCGAAGTAGTATTTATTACTCTTATGTAACCTTTTCCTTTATGATTCCTCACAACTGCATTACCAAAATAGATTCCCTTGTTCGGCTCGATTCTTGGAATAAATCCCTCTTTTATCTCTGGATTAGCGATATTAACTGAACACGTTATTGAACTTCGCTTCGGTATAATTATTTTTTCTTTACTATCGAAGGGAATATAAATATTTCCCCATCTGATATGTTTTCCCTCATAATCTAAACGAGCCTTACAACCTGCAAAAAATTCGGATCCTAGGATTCCGTCTTGATCGATTAGCAATGAATCATCGACTGTGATGAAAACCAACCGGATGGCCCGCAACCTGTATTACCGTCTGCCCTAGGGAGACCAGGCTCGTTGCCGTAATTCCTCGCACTTCGATTGATTCCTTTTCGTCGATGATGGCTGAATCGAGTAAAGCAGGTTTCTTGATAATGTTGATTTCCGATCCAGAGTCTAATAATAAACTCGTCTTAGTCTTTAGATCTGGGGAAACTATTCGTGCAGTTGGGTTCGTTGGGGAATCGTTAAATTTTATTGAAATAATTCGGAGAGGTCGCCTTCCGAATCTGAATTCAACTCCTGATGATTTTCCTTCGCCGGTTGCTTGTGCTTCACTCTTTTCCTTTTGCCTTGAGATTCTGGATTCTCTGTCTGTGACCTCGTTTGGTTGTGGGATGACTCCCCCACAATATTTAGTGGTTGTTCGTTCGATCTTATGGTCGGCATTGCGTTCGCTCTGTCTCTCGTTATGGGTGGTGGAGTCGATCTCGCGGGTGTGGCTGTCCTTGTTCTGTTTGTTGCCGTCGGCGCCAGTCGCCTGGTTGCCGCCTGTACTCTTGGGCGATTCGGCGTATCGTTCCTTCGTGGCTCGCCCCATTCTCCCGAAGGACGTGTTTGGTTTCCCGATGGTCTCGAAGCATAGGGTACGATTAATCCGGCATCTACTCGGGCTTTAAATTTGTAACAGTCTTTCACTAGATGCCCGGGTTTTTTGCAATAGTTACACGTGATATTTTGTCTTGTAGAATTCAAAAAATTCTGCGATGGAGGTAGCGATCTTCGATCTTGGCGGTTGTTCCTGATATTGTTGTTAGTGTTCGAAGGATGTGCGTTGTCGCGTCTGTAATAGTTCGAGGGTGTCGGTCGTTGGGGTCGCGTTCTATCGGTTATTTGTTTCAATTCGTGTGTTGCTTTGACGGCTTGACGATACGCATCTTCTAAAGTATGGTACCCTGCTATTTTTACTCGCACATATACCTCGTTCGGAAGTCCTTTAACGAAAGCTTCTTTCGTTTCCCAATCTATAGTATCTTGGATATCGGGGGATATGATGCCGTAGTCGCCTCTTTCTCCGTCCATTATTGCCAATCTAAGATTTCTAACGCGATCCATATAATCTAATATGTCTTCCCCGGGTCGTTGAAATATCGTTCCTAATTCCCCTTTATATTCGTTAAGAGATTTCTTTGGGCCGAATAGATCCTTTAATTTGTTTCCGAAATCGTTTAGACTCGTTAATTCTGTGTCTTCGATGGCGAGGAGCGCGTGTCCACGGAGCTTATTTACTAACAATTTTACCAATTGAGGTTCTTGATATCTGGAAATCATATTTCGCGCGCGCTCACAAGCTCTTAAAAAGTGGAATACCGATGGTCGATATCCGTCAAACACTGGCACCGATTCGATCGCATCTTTTAGCTTAATTGGCTGGGTATGTCCACTCGGCTGGACCGTCTCTTGTTGCGTTGTCGGCGGCGATACGGGTGTTTTAGGTTCTTGTTTTGTTTTAAGTTCGAATAAGCCGCTTTGTAATTCGGCGAGTTTTGCACTCATATCGCGAAAGTTCGCATCCCATGCTTTAAGCTTTTCCGACAATGTCAAAACCATTTCTTCGTCCAACGATTCCACTACACTCGCCATTGTTTCTTAAATATTTGTTAAATATATATATTAATCAAGATAGACTAACTAAATATTAACGACAAGACATAACTGACCTCGGTGCGAAGGAATAAAGTTATGCTACACGAAATAACTGGTAACACAATACACAAAACATTAACTAAATTAAACGAGACTTACATAAATGCAAGTCACGTATAATCAAAACAATGACTATTGAAATTCGGTAACAATACAATCCATGCTATCACATTAAAGTAGCACACGGTATTGACACACACAATATCATGAAACACAAAACAATATTACAAAACACTACTAAATAAAATTATAGTGCTTAACAATTAATTAGTTATTTCAACAACACGTTACTGTTGACATTAAACCAACGCCATACCAAAGAGACACGCGAGCGACCATGTTGAAAAATTCGTCGCGCGCACATACAAATAACAGCCAATGCAATACAATACAGCATCATAATAGCAATGTTAGGTACTAATAAAAAAAAAAAAAAAAAAAAAAAAAAAAAAAAACAAGGAAAATGGGGAGAGAGTTAAGGAAAATATATATAATAAATAACAACTAACATAATTATAACATATTATATATATTATATTATATACAGGGATACAGTATTCGTACAAAGGAACAGATCCAAACGAAAATTATATATATAAAAAAAAATAAATAATATATATATGTAATATCGTGATATAATATATTTACAAGGAATGGATGATACAGATGTTAATCGGACAGAAAAAGACGATTGTTGTTCAACCTGAACTATTCACACCAAACGTACAGAAAACAGCACAACTAAATAATTAGATAACGACTCGACTTTCACAAAATGCAATCAACACTCTCTCGGCAACGCCACTCGCAAACTCTGTTTGTTGATTCCTTTTCTCCCGTCCCTTGGCAACCGCTCGTGGCCAAGATCACGTAGGTCTCCTCTTTCCAAAACTACGCGATCAAAAACAAACGCCTCGGCTCTCGCGACATTCCACGCGGATCACCCGCCAACTCCCAGGCCTCTCACTCACGATACTACATATATACATTAACTATTTTTATATGTGTGTACAGAACTGATGGCGAACTCATCAACCATTTTCTGAACGACGGATGGAACAACATGAATAGCAATTCACACAGTGGAACTGTAAAGTATTTGTACGAAACCAAATACTGATGCTATCCACCTGTAAACAAACAATATTTATAACTATGCATATAATTTTCACTTATGTTCACCACTATATATATATATACTCGAAGACAAGGTACATTTGTGATATTTATTCCTATTGATGATATATACTTATATATTTATAACAATAAAACAAATCTCATTTATACTACTTACCAATACGTACGCATATATGTATGTCGGATCACGATTCGAATTTTGGGCGCGCGACGACTCTTCATGTGGACTAGCCATCGTTTCACAAAGCCGAGATTTTATTTACACGTATATACAGGTCTATCACTAAGCTTAACAAATAATAAGTACAACTAATAATAAGTCTAACAAACACTAAGACTAATGAATAATACGATCTACGAATAATTAAATTAAATAATACTATTAGCAATGTTTGAGTTCAAACGAATCCACGGTCACCGGGATAACTCCTTACTAAGCGAAACTGACTTAGACGCAAATGCGATCGTCGAAAATGCTCGATGTATCACTCTCCAAGGCAATCGCAAGAATGCCAGCCTCGTGGTGATTTTTCTCCCTGTACGATTGCATTTTGTTTTCTATACCCGTTTGGAAGCATCGAGAAGGTTCCAAACGCCGTTGCTAGGCACACTCGTTGGAAGCATCGAGAAAGTTCCAAACGCCGTTGCTAGGCAGTTTCTGCCTGGAGTTTTGATTACTAATACAATGTATGTCCCATTGCATCGGCACCTCCGAGGCAACATCACACGTGGCTAGGCCCGCTCTCGAGGCCGCATGCCGCCACAACCACATTCCTCGGAAAACACATACAACCACTCCAGACCTCCGTTAGATAAAACATCCATCCCGTGACCGTGGCTACGTTCAGCGACCGATTGTCACCTCGAACCCAATCTCGCTTATTACAAATCTTAAGCAATTACAACTATAATAAAATCTAGGCTAAGGTACTAGAGGATGTTCCCAAAATTTCCAAGGAAAGGCTTCGGCTTTCCTTTCATCTCCGACATGTATATAATTACAAGCCAAGTAGTATTCATAATATTTATTTTCACTGATAACAAGTACGTAAAACCTAAAATAAATCAAAGGTTTTAACAATAAAAAAAAAACAAAAAAAAAGAAAGAAAAAGGGGAAGAAGAAAAATAAAGAAGAAAAAAAAGGAAAGAAAAAAAATATAATATTGTTAGGGAAGTGATACATTTACACTGTACATGAGAGTGTGTGTGTAAGGGCCAGAGGGCGTCAAGGCTTAGTGGAGACAAAAGACTGTTGCCAGATGTTAGCAGAATCTAGGATAGTCGGTTGGCGACCAGCGTGCGTGCAAGACGTTCTTCAGAGAGTAATATAGATGTATAACTGTTGTGTGGGAAATATAGGCAATAATTTGTATTCCCAAATCCTCGAATTTCCTTAACAAATATATATAAATATAAAATTTTCTTTTTCTATAAAAGGTTATTACTATTTCTGATAAACTCGAGAAATGAAAACATTATACCATGATACACTGACACAAAGATACACCACACAGAAGAAACTAACAGAGAACGCTTTAAGCTTGGCAAACTTACCGCCCGACGAATTTGCATACACCATAACCAAAACCCAGGACACATGGCTCTGATCGCAGGAGAAGCGATCCATATAGTCAAATGCATTCCGGTACAAGTAAAGGTACGACATACAACAAAATGCTACTCGGAACTACCCGTTTGGCAAAGGAATCGCACCACAGGAACTCCACCCGGACGTGCGCCAAACGTGGCGATATTCAGCACCATCGTCGTTGGCCACGAGCGGAAGCCACGTCATGTTCCCGGCAGAAAATCTGCAGTCTCGAACGCATTGGCGAGAGGAGCAACAGGAAAAACAATCGTCCCTGGAACAGTAAACATCCTGGGAATGATGGACAAAACACATTAACGACAATAGCGAAAAATACCGTATCAAGCTTATGGACTGGTTTTATGGAATTTGGAACTGTCAGTGCAGCAATATTTGGAATACTCGCAATATTTAAACTAATCAAAACAATAATAGATATAGCCGCACACGGATACCAGTTACGTGAAACTTACGAATGTGGAATCGCCCTATTAGGAGCAATATGCGGCTCAGTCACCCACCCGCTACGATACCTCAAAAGAAGACGAAATATCGATGATCAAACAGCACAACCTCAAGGGATATCGATAACACCGGTAGTCACTCAACTACCAACGACATCTACGTCCGCCTTGAGCGAACTCAGAGATACCATCAGTCAAATTTCCTTTGGAAATTTGAACTTCAAGGGCGGGGGTGTCACGTCCCGCGCTCCGCACACGCCGTAACAAGAACAAGAAAACCATTCTATACAAAACACGCGAATAAGGATTTGAATGCACAAACGAACACACGGCACTACGAAACGAAAGGAAGGATTAACAAAACGAGGGCGATTAACGGATCCAACCAATAAACAAAATACATATACACACAATTCAAAATAAACCAGGAAATAAGAATAACTACAAAAGGGGAAAATAATTGAAACGCCAGGAATATATATATATATATATATATATATATATATATATATATATATATATATATATATTAAACTATTAGTTAAACTATTAGTTTTTGACTTCATGTATACTTTTATTTCATAAATTGATAATATTGTATTTATTGCATAGTATTGGAAGCACTGTCTCTAATATTTACTAGGTTATTACATGTTCGGCATATATGTTTATACTTATATGTAACTGTCCAAATTGATTGATTGAAATATATTTATATATATATATATATGCGTCTAAAAAATTTATTGTAGCTGTGTATGTGGACGACATCCTCGTGTTTGGGACGAATGAGTGGATTGAGATATTCAAAACTAGGATTAAGGACAAATTAGATGTTAGAATGCTAGGCGTAGACACTCAATTTCTGTCCATCCACCTGAGTAAGCCAAACAGCACCACTGTAGTATTCGATCAATCTGTACAGATAGGTCAAATGCTGGATCTGTTTGACATTACTCGTGAGGTTGGGGTGGTGGGAGTGTCGACACCGCTAGCTAGAGAATGCGAGGCTGGTTTTGATATTGAACGTGATGAGCCTCTCGACAGTAAATTATATGAACAAGCTGTGGGGCACATAATGTATGTAGCTACTGTAAGTCGTCCTGATGTTGCGTGTGCAACAGGGAAACTAAGCCAAAGATGCGCGAATCCGACTGTATCCGATTGGAAAGCAGCGAAGCGGGTATTCAGATATTTACTAAAGACCAAAGACTTGAAGTTAGTATACCAAAGGACCGGGCAACCTCTGAAGGTGTTTTGCGACTCGGATTTTGCGGGTTGTACGGTAGACAGGAAATCCAGGAGCGGGTATGTGTTCATACTCGCTGGTGGTGCGATATCCTGGCTATCCAAAAAACAACCGATTATAGCTCAATCGACGTGCGAAGCGGAATTTGTGGCAATGCAGGAAGCAGCAAGGGAAACAGTGTGGATTTCTTTACTGTTAAAGGAATTGGGTCAACTGTCATATTGCCATCGCCCCTGCAAGATATTCTGCGATAATATCGGAGCTATTTCATGGTCAAAGGACGAAATAGTTGCTGAGAGTTCTAAGCACGTCCAAGTGCGCTACTTTTACGTTATGAACTGCGTATCGAGGGGGATACTAGATTATACTTATGTACCTAGTCCTGAGAATGTGGCTGACATTCTCACCAAAGGCCTAAATAAGATTAAGACCCAGCAATTTACCAAAGCTATGGGGCTTGTAGAAACTAGCGATCAAAGGGGAGTGTTGAGAAATGTTAAGTTGGTATGATCGCTGCTTACTACAAGCTAAGTTGGTACGACTTCTAACGACGCTCTTTTGTCTTAGAAGTCGACCACGTTGTTCTATTGACTTGGAGATTCCTGTGTGGTAAGACGTGTTATAAGACTGAAATATATTGGAGAAAACGAATCTAAGTGAATCGTTATTTTATAAACCCAAAACTTTATTAAATAACAATCAAAGCCATGTGTCCTGGGTTTTGGTTATGGTGTATGCAAATTCGTCGGGCGGTAAGTTTGCCAAGCTTAAAGCGTTCTCTATTAGTTTCTTCTGTGTGGTGTATCTTTGTGTCAGTGTATCATGGTATAATGTTTTCGTTTCTCGAGTTTATCAGAAATAGGAATAACCTTTTATAGAAAAAGAAAATTTTATATTTATATATATTATATTTTTTTTCTTTCCTTTTTTTTTCTTCTTTTTTTTCTTCTTCCCCCTTTTTTTTTGTTTTTTTTTTTATTGTTAAAACCTTTGTTTTATTTTAGGTTTTACGTACTTGTTATCAGTGAAAATAAATATTATGAATACTACTTGGATTGTAACTATATACATATATGCGTACAAAATCCACTTCTACATGTTAGATATAATAATATAACAATACTACGTAGATTAATACACAATAAAATATCCTTTTACTCCAGTTATATTTATTACTAACTCTCAATTAATCTATCTTAATTATTTTCTAACCACTTTCTATATTTATCAGCTATTTTATTTCTTCTTGTTAATCTGCGAAATCCATGCATGTACACTTCCTTGTATGGTGATTGATTGTTCACGAGGTAAGTTGCACTTTCACTGTTTTCGTTATTCGTTGAACTAACACGTTTTACATTCAAACAGTAATTGGAACACTCGTAATAAACTTCTTTTCTTTTTCCAAGTTTCCGCTATCTGTGTCATTCGACGAACACTGCCACGCCTCCACAGCACCGTTATAACATTTAGCGATGCTGCTCTTTGCATTAAGGCAATTGAAGTTAATTCGTTCGTTTATTTTCAGCTGGTACATGGTGTCCCGCAAGCAGGGAGCCATATCATATTTTGCATGTAGACCTTCTTGTTTGATGATTACTTGTTTACAAGGTAACTTTCACTTCCCCTCTTTTAATTATTTATTGAATCGACACGTTGTATATTCAAACAATAATTGGAGTACACATAATAATTTTCCCTTTCTCTTTTTAGGTTTTCGCTATCTGTATTATTCGACGGACAGTGTTACACCTCCTTTTGATTTATCCATAATATAGTTATAACATTTAGTAACCTTGTATTTTGCACTGAGACAATTGAAACTAATTTATTCACTTATTTTAGGTAGCTGTCATACATTGTGTTCCACGAACAACGATCCATAACCTATACTTGCACGTACACTTTCTTGTATGTTGATCACTTGTTCACAAGGTAACTTTCACTTTCACTAGTTAATTGTTCATTAAGTTAACACGTTTTATATTTAAGCAATAATTGAAACACGTATAATAATTTTCCTTTTTCCTTTTAGGTGTTCGATATCTGTATTATTCGACGAACAGCACTATAACATATACTACCGCACTACGTTGCCCACTGAAATCGCTTTATTCATTGCTTATTTCGATTATGCGCTAGTTTTAACTTGTTTAAATGCACCGTTCGCGGAATCCCTTTTACTTCGATCTTGACGTTTTGGTTCTGCAAGATTTCTAGCACTTTGTATGGTCCAGTATATTGATCGGAGAATTTTCCTTTACTGGGTTCTTTTAGTAAATATATCGAATCTCCTATTTTAAAATCTTGGGGGTTGATTCGTCGGTCGTAATATTCTTTTGATCTTAGTTTGGATTTTATCAAATTTTCTCTCGCCATTCGTTGTACGGTGTTAATTTTATCGAACAGATCTTCGAGATATTCTGCGTAAGTTGGTTCCATGTTCTCTTCGATTATTACTTCACCAGTAGGTTCTCTGGCTAGATGTCCAAAAACTAATTCGTGCGGGGAGAATTTCGTTCCTTCGTGTACAGAGGTATTATAGGAAAACATAGCTAATTCTACCCATTCGTCCCAATTTTTGGAATTTTCAATGTATAATTTGAGATATTCTATCAGCACGTGGTGAGATCTTTCGATTGAACCGTTACTTTGTGGATGATATGCCGTCGTGGTATATTGTTTGATGCGGAATCTCTTTGCTACTTTCTTCATTAGTGAGGATGTAAAGTTCGTTCCTTGATCAGTGAGAATAGCTCTCGGTGACCCGAAACGACAAATAAATCGCTTTACAAAAACGTCCGCTAAGATAGGCCGAGAGGCTGAAGAGATTCCTCCTAGTGGAATCCCAATTGAGTATTTTGTTAATAAGTCTTGGATAGTTAATATATATTCGTTTCCCTTTTGGGTTTTTGGTAATGGACCTATAATATCCATACTAACCTTATCGAACGCTTTACCTGGTGTGTCTGTAAGTACCATTGGTTGCTTTGCTTTTATTCTTGTGAGTTTCTTCAATTGACATTCCTTACATGTTCTTACGTAATCTTGAATTTCCTTTTTCATATTTTCCCAATAGTAATGTTGTCGTATTCTTTGATAAGTTTTTGTTATTCCTTTGTGTCCTGCTACGCTTGATTCATGTTTTTCTCGTATTATGTTGTTCCGCGCTTCCACAGATGGGGTAATTACTTCCCCAGTGCAAATGGTGATGGTTAAGGTTTTTTCCATAAATATTTCCTTTAATTTTCTGATTGTATATCGCCAGGGTATTGTTTCTCATTTACTGCGTCTAATAGAGATCTTAGCGAGTTTAATAAATTTTCTGGTGTTATTGGAATATTTCTATTTTCCTTTATCGGTAGGAATACAATGTATTTTCCAGAATCGTAATTCAATCTTGCTTTTTCTAACATTAAATCTTCATAACGAGGTAACTTTCCCGTTTCCTTCATTTCTAAGGCTCCTTTATCTATCGGATTGCCATGTATATCTATAAATACTACTTTATGGTCATTTACTCTCGCAATTGAGTCTCGGGTTTCTGAAATTCTTAGTTCCGCAATTATCGTAGGTCTCGTGTCCTTTTCTCGTTGTTGAATTAGTTCTGGAATTACAGTGGAGGTCTCTTTTTCGCTTGTTGTATCCGTGCCTTCTTTTTCTCGATTGGTTATTGCTCTATCTGTACTTACATCGATTTCTGCTAATGCTTGGTCTAAATATTTTATGGGGGTTTCTTCTATTGTAAAATGTTTTCGGGTAAAACCCTTTCCTTGATTTTTAGAATCACTGGATTGAGGCAAGACGTGTGGTTTAGCTTCGAATATGGGAGAGTCTTCGGTTGACGTATCTATTTCGAATCTTTTTGAGACAGGATAGCGAATCGGTGAGACTTCCTCTCTCTTTCTGATTGGTAAACAAACTTCCGGAGGGTTCCTAGATAATGCGTCTGCGTTTGCGTTCGCCCTGCCTTCTTTGTATACAATATCAAATTCGAAGTCCGATAACTTTAATTTCCATTTCCAAATTCTTGAAGTAGGATCTTTGATAGAATGCATCCACGCTAAAGGTTTATGATCGGTTACGATGGTAAACTTTCTTCCGTAAAGATACGGTCGGAAGTGCATTGCGCTGTAAACAATTGCCAGACACTCCTTTTCTATGGTAGAGTAGTTTCGTTCGGCGGGATTTAATAGCCTTGAGGCATACACAATCGGCAAATCCTTTCCGATTGGCCCTTGACTCAGTACACCGCTTATTGCATATCCTGATGCGTCTGTAGTAAGGTTAAAGGGTTTAGAAAAGTCTGGATATTGCAGGATGGGTTTCGTCACTAACGCTGTCTTTAAATTATTGAATGCGTTTTCTTGATTTTCTGTCCATTTAAAGGGAGTATCTTTCTTTAATAGTTGTGTCAATGGTTTCGCGACCTTGGGGAAATCGGGTATAAATCTTCTGTAATATCCTGCTAGTCCCAGAAATCGTTTGATATTTTTCGCCCTCTTTGGTCGTGGAAATTTTGATACGGCTTCGACTTTCTTTGGGTCGGGTTTCACGCCATCCTCACTAATTATATGTCCTAAATAATTCACCTCGTGTCGTAAAAATTCGCACTTATCAGGTTGTAATCGTAATTTAGCTTTCCTCAGTCTTTCCATTAATTTATTAAATTTAATTTCGCGTTCTTGGAGAGACGTGGAATAAATCACTATGTCATCCAGATAGACGAATAGTTCTATTCCTTGCAGACCAGATAATATTGAATTCATCAAACGTTGAAATGTTGCTGGGGCATCTTTTAATCCAAAGGGCATTCTTTTGAATTGAAAATGCCCGTATGGTGTCGAAAATGCAGTTTTGTGGGCATCTTCCTGTGACATACGGATCTGGTGAAAGCCCGATGCCAAGTCAAACGTGGAAAAATATTTTGCACTTCCTAATTGATCCAATATTTCTGTAATGTTGGGTAGTGGGAAGGCATCGCCAATCGTTTTATCGTTCAATTTTCTATAATCGATGACTAATCTCCAGCGCTTATTTCCTTGCGAATCGGGTTTTTGAGCACAATCCATAACGGGGAGTTATATGGAGATATTGATGGTTCCACTACGTCCGTATCTAGTAGTTCTTGGACCTGTCGATTTATTTCTTCTCGATGTATTGGTGGATATCGATACTGTTTAGTATTGATGGGTATATTATCCGTTGTAATTATCCTATGTTCCAGAACTTCGGTTGCTTCCAATGTATCTCCTGGAATATGAAACCTATCTTGATTATTACGAATCAATTTTTTAGCATTTTCCTTTTCTTCTTCGTTCAAATGTTCGAGTCGTAGTAACTCATTTATTTTATCGTATCTACTTTCCTCCGATCTTAGAACTGTATTGCACGCTGTCCTAGGAAGCGGGGTGGGGGGGGGGGGGGATTTTCAAATTCTTTAATTACCATCGTTGGTGTTGTAAATACGTAATCTCTCGAAGTAGTATTTATTACTCTTATGTAACCTTTTCCTTTATGATTCCTCACAACTGCATTACCAAAATAGATTCCCTTGTTCGGCTCGATTCTTGGAATAAATCCCTCTTTTATCTCTGGATTAGCGATATTAACTGAACACGTTATTGAACTTCGCTTCGGTATAATTATTTTTTCTTTACTATCGAAGGGAATATAAATATTTCCCCATCTGATATGTTTTCCCTCATAATCTAAACGAGCCTTACAACCTGCAAAAAATTCGGATCCTAGGATTCCGTCTTGATCGATTAGCAATGAATCATCGACTGTGATGAAAACCAACCGGATGGCCCGCAACCTGTATTACCGTCTGCCCTAGGGAGACCAGGCTCGTTGCCGTAATTCCTCGCACTTCGATTGATTCCTTTTCGTCGATGATGGCTGAATCGAGTAAAGCAGGTTTCTTGATAATGTTGATTTCCGATCCAGAGTCTAATAATAAACTCGTCTTAGTCTTTAGATCTGGGGAAACTATTCGTGCAGTTGGGTTCGTTGGGGAATCGTTAAATTTTATTGAAATAATTCGGAGAGGTCGCCTTCCGAATCTGAATTCAACTCCTGATGATTTTCCTTCGCCGGTTGCTTGTGCTTCACTCTTTTCCTTTTGCCTTGAGATTCTGGATTCTCTGTCTGTGACCTCGTTTGGTTGTGGGATGACTCCCCCACAATATTTAGTGGTTGTTCGTTCGATCTTATGGTCGGCATTGCGTTCGCTCTGTCTCTCGTTATGGGTGGTGGAGTCGATCTCGCGGGGGTGGCTGTCCTCGTTCTGTTTGTTGCCGTCGGCGCCGGTCGCCTGGTTGCCGCCTGTACTCTTGGGCGATTCGGCGTATCGTTCCTTCGTGGCTCGCCCCATTCTCCCGAAGGACGTGTTTGGTTTCCCGATGGTCTCGAAGCATAGGGTACGATTAATCCGGCATCTACTCGGGCTTTAAATTTGTAACAGTCTTTCACTAGATGCCCGGGTTTTTTGCAATAGTTACACGTGATATTTTGTCTTGTAGAATTCAAAAAATTCTGCGATGGAGGTAGCGATCTTCGATCTTGGCGGTTGTTCCTGATATTGTTGTTAGTGTTCGAAGGATGTGCGTTGTCGCGTCTGTAATAGTTCGAGGGTGTCGGTCGTTGGGGTCGCGTTCTATCGGTTATTTGTTTCAATTCGTGTGTTGCTTTGACGGCTTGACGATACGCATCTTCTAAAGTATGGTACCCTGCTATTTTTACTCGCACATATACCTCGTTCGGAAGTCCTTTAACGAAAGCTTCTTTCGTTTCCCAATCTATAGTATCTTGGATATCGGGGGATATGATGCCGTAGTCGCCTCTTTCTCCGTCCATTATTGCCAATCTAAGATTTCTAACGCGATCCATATAATCTAATATGTCTTCCCCGGGTCGTTGAAATATCGTTCCTAATTCCCCTTTATATTCGTTAAGAGATTTCTTTGGGCCGAATAGATCCTTTAATTTGTTTCCGAAATCGTTTAGACTCGTTAATTCTGTGTCTTCGATGGCGAGGAGCGCGTGTCCACGGAGCTTATTTACTAACAATTTTACCAATTGAGGTTCTTGATATCTGGAAATCATATTTCGCGCGCGCTCACAAGCTCTTAAAAAGTGGAATACCGATGGTCGATATCCGTCAAACACTGGCACCGATTCGATCGCATCTTTTAGCTTAATTGGCTGGGTATGTCCACTCGGCTGGACCGTCTCTTGTTGCGTTGTCGGCGGCGATACGGGTGTTTTAGGTTCTTGTTTTGTTTTAAGTTCGAATAAGCCGCTTTGTAATTCGGCGAGTTTTGCACTCATATCGCGAAAGTTCGCATCCCATGCTTTAAGCTTTTCCGACAATGTCAAAACCATTTCTTCGTCCAACGATTCCACTACACTCGCCATTGTTTCTTAAATATTTGTTAAATATATATATTAATCAAGATAGACTAACTAAATATTAACGACAAGACATAACTGACCTCGGTGCGAAGGAATAAAGTTATGCTACACGAAATAACTGGTAACACAATACACAAAACATTAACTAAATTAAACGAGACTTACATAAATGCAAGTCACGTATAATCAAAACAATGACTATTGAAATTCGGTAACAATACAATCCATGCTATCACATTAAAGTAGCACACGGTATTGACACACAAAATATCATGAAACACAAAACAATATTACAAAACACTACTAAATAAAATTATAGTGATTAACAATTAATTAGTTATTTCAACAACACGTTACTGTTGACATTAAACCAACGCCATACCAAAGAGACACGCGAGCGACCATGTTGAAAAATTCGTCGCGCGCACATACAAATAACAGCCAATGCAATACAATACAGCATCATAATAGCAATGTTAGGTACTAATAAAAAAAAAAAAAAAAAAAAAAAAAAAAAAAAAAAAAAAAAAAAAAACAAGGAAAATGGGGAGAGAGTTAAGGAAAATATATATAATAAATAACAACTAACATAATTATAACATATTATATATATTATATTATATACAGGGATACAGTATTCGTACAAAGGAACAGATCCAAACGAAAATTATATATATAAAAAAAAATAAATAATATATATATGTAATATCGTGATATAATATATTTACAAGGAATGGATGATACAGATGTTAATCGGACAGAAAAAGACGATTGTTGTTCAACCTGAACTATTCACACCAAACGTACAGAAAACAGCACAACTAAATAATTAGATAACGACTCGACTTTCACAAAATGCAATCAACACTCTCTCGGCAACGCCACTCGCAAACTCTGTTTGTTGATTCCTTTTCTCCCGTCCCTTGGCAACCGCTCGTGGCCAAGATCACGTAGGTCTCCTCTTTCCAAAACTACGCGATCAAAAACAAACGCCTCGGCTCTCGCGACATTCCACGCGGATCACCCGCCAACTCCCAGGCCTCTCACTCACGATACTACATATATACATTAACTATTTTTATATGTGTGTACAGAACTGATGGCGAACTCATCAACCATTTTCTGAACGACGGATGGAACAACATGAATAGCAATTCACACAGTGGAACTGTAAAGTATTTGTACGAAACCAAATACTGATGCTATCCACCTGTAAACAAACAATATTTATAACTATGCATATAATTTTCACTTATGTTCACCACTATATATATATATATATATATATACTCGAAGACAAGGTACATTTGTGATATTTATTCCTATTGATGATATATACTTATATATTTATAACAATAAAACAAATCTCATTTATACTACTTACCAATACGTACGCATATATGTATGTCGGATCACGATTCGAATTTTGGGCGCGCGACGACTCTTCATGTGGACTAGCCATCGTTTCACAAAGCCGAGATTTTATTTACACGTATATACAGGTCTATCACTAAGCTTAACAAATAATAAGTACAACTAATAATAAGTCTAACAAACACTAAGACTAATGAATAATACGATCTACGAATAATTAAATTAAATTAAATAATACTATTAGCAATGTTTGAGTTCAAACGAATCCACGGTCACCGGGATAACTCCTTACTAAGCGAAACTAACTTAGACGCAAATGCGATTGTCACGTAAAATAACAAAATAAAAAAAGGAATTTGAGGTAAAAAATAAAAAAAGAAAACTTTATTTTTTTTCTAACATCAATACACTTTACAATTTACTTCCGAACTCTAGGCGTGACTTTCTAAGACTGACTCTTATGATTTTACTTTCGATCGGATCCGATTACTTTCTTTTGTCATCCCTCAACATCCCCACCGTCCATGCATTTGCTAGGCGTCCGCGATCGTTGCCACGTGCTCTTTCTTCTAGAACCTTCGGTGGAAGGACCGTTGGGATGTTGATGGTTCATTAGGCACTTCAGCGATATACATTGTCGCCGAGTGCCGCCACATCTTTATCTCTATCGTCAGTCCGTCGGATTTGAAGTATGCCGGTCGTGACATACCCCCCTGGTTAGATTGATCTTGGTCCTCTAAGATCGTAGTAGAATGGAATTATTTAAATGTAGATCAAAGGATATGTTTATGCTTTTTTTTCAGGAATCGCTATGAATTGATTTTCTGCATGTTATGGTACAAAAGTTATTTCGTTAATCTTAAATATAGCAATTTTACAATATTTGTTAGTGTTCGAGAAGCTAATAATTTCAGAGGCGTAATCATGTTGTAGTTTTCGATCGTGAATTGGTTGGGTTTGTTTACAAAGCGTAATTCCTATCCCGTGAATTTAAGGCAACTAATTAAGGGTATTGTTACTAGTGCTAGGGTCAGCATTATCCTGAAAAAAGTACGCTTTCAATCGGTTACCATGTATCTTTTTCTTAGCATTGTCGATAGAAATAATGTAATAAGGAGTTTTCACATCGTTAATTCTGTAGGGTCCTAACCATTCAATGTCCAACTTATCTCTTTTATGGTCGTTGTGAATTAAAACAAAGTCTCCTTTCCTAAACACAGTCTGAGTTTTAACAATCTTTCTTTCTTGGTCTCGCTTGTATCGTTGCTTATTCTGAATAAGTGTTTTGTGAGCTGTTTCCCAATATTTATTCAACTGTTTTTGCCAAAGTGAGTACATATCATCATAGGTAAGTGTGGGAAATTTGGATATTGCGGAAGGTAAGTTAGCTTTTCGCCCAAAGGTCAATTCAAAGGGAGAGAATCCTGTTCCTTCATGTTTCGCGGTGTTGTACCCTAAACAAATGAAATTAAGTACTTCATCCCATTCTTTGTCATTGTCGTGTAATGCAGTACGAATTAAATCTTTAACTGAGGCATGCGTTCTTTCGAGGGATCCGTTACTTTGTGGGTGAAATGAAGTTGTTTTGATGTGTTTGATTTTAAAAGCTTCTTCAAATTTCGTCATTAAATCACTAACAAAATTTTGTCCCTGATCTGTTAGGATCGTTTTTGGTGCCGAAAATATGTAAATATAGTGTTCAATAAGCGCGTTAATTATGGATTCAGTTCGTTGCGTTTTAAGGGGAACTAGTATCAGATATTTCGTAAGTTCATCGTGTATTGAAAGTATGTATTGGTTTCCGCGTTTGGTTTTCGTCATCGGTCCTATGATGTCCATAGCGATTTTGTCGTTAGGGTTAAGTGGCGTGTCTGAGATTTGTGGGGATTCTTTGGGTCTGATACGTGTTAGTTTCTCCTTTTGACATGTGTCGCATGTTTTCACAAAGTTTTCTACTCTTTCTAAAAGTCCGGAAATTTTGAATTTATCCTTGATCCGTTGATACGTTTTCTGTATCCCTAAATGTCCTACGGTGTCGTTATGGTTTTCCTTTATTGCTTGTATTATTTCGTTTTCGTCTAGTTTTAAGATGGGATTAGGTGCATAAGTAATTTTCTTGTACGTGTCGTTAAAATATATTAGCATGAGTTTAATCTGTGTTTTCTCTAATTCAGTGAAGTCGTTATTTCCTATGCCGATTTTTGTTGTATCTTTAAGAATTTTGTAAAGTCTTCTGATCCAAAGTGTCTCGTCGTATTCTCCTAAGTCGTTTCGAGTTAATTGGTAAAATGTTTGGTCATTTGGTTTAATTTCTAAGAGTTTCGGATTCTCGTTGTTGTCTTTCCATGCGTTGAATGAATTAGTGTGATCAATTACTAGGTCGAGGTTAACTACTTCGTCGCGAGTTACTGCGTGAACTCTAGATAAAGCGTCTGCAGCTGTGTTATCTTTACCCTTTGTATATTCGATTTCATAGTCATATTCTTCGAGTCTAAGTCTCCAACGAATCAGTCTGCTAGAAGGGTCTTTGCAATTGTGTAGCCACTTAAGAGCTTGGTGGTCGGTTCGAATAATGAAGCGTCGTCCTAACAAATATTGTCTTAATCTTTTCACGGCCCATACGATGGCTAAGAGTTCCTTTTCTGTCGTGGTATAGTTTCGTTCGGGTGGATTCAGTGTTCTTGAAATGTAACAACAAGGATGACCGTCTTGCGACAGTATTGCTCCTAGTCCTTCGTTACTTGCGTCGGTAGTTAAGGTAAAGGTTTTGTTAAAGTCTGGATAAGCTAATATTGGGAAATTACAGAGTTTGTCTTTTAAAGTATCAAAGCTAATCTGGTGTTTGTCAGTCCAATGGAATGGTGTGTCCTTTTTTGTTAAGTCTGTAAGGCTTTTCGCGATTTTGGAAAAGTTTCGAATAAATTTGCGATAATAACCTGCTAAACCTAAGAATGATTTCACGTCCGTGGCATTGCGGGGTAATCGAAAGTTTTTTACAGCGTCTAATTTCTTGGGGTTTGGTTTGACTCCTTCGGATGAAACTACATGGCCTAAGTATTCTAATTCCGGTTTTACGAATTCACATTTGTCCGGTTGCAATTTAAGTCCTAATTCTCTGAGTCTCTGAAATACTATCGCGAGGTTTTCGTTATGTTCTTGAATCGTTTTTCCGAATATCACTATGTCATCCAAATAAACAAAGCAGTATTTTCCTACAAGTCCAGCTAAGGCTCTGTCCATTAATCTTTGAAAGGTAGCGGGTGCGTTTTTAAGTCCGAATGGCATTCGATTGAAATGAAAATGCCCTTGCGGTGTCGAAAAAGCGGTATATTTTTTAGATTTCTCGTTCATTGGAATTTGATGGAATCCTGAGGATAAATCAAGCGCCGAAAAGAATTTTGCGTTTCCTAGTTGTGTTAAAATGTCGTCTATATCAGGTAAAGGGTAAGCGTCTTGTTCTGTGAGTTCATTTAGTTTTCTGAAATCGATAACTATCCTCCATTTCTGTTTTCCTGAGGCGTCTAATTTTTTCGGAACTACCCATACCGGAGAGTTATAAGGGGATTCGGATTCTTCTATAATATTTTTCTTCAACATGTCTCCTATTTGTCGCGAAATCTCGTCACGGTGACATTCCGGTGGTCTATACGATCGTGTGTTAATAATTTTGTCTTTGGTTAACGAAATTGTGTGCTGAGTTAAATTAGTACAGGGTAAAAGATCGGTTTCTAAATTAAAGATGTCAATATAATGAAGGATAATCTTTTCGATGGATTCACGGATTGGTTTTTCAATGTGATCTGTTCTCACTAGACTTTTTAGTTTTGATACGTTGGAAAAGTCATGAGAATTTTGAATATTGCTAGAAATTTCAACGTTTTGCTCACCAGTGTTGATAAAACATACTTTAGTTGGTTTGCCTTCCAAATAGATTGTTTGAACTCTGTTTTCTCCAGGAGTCAAATGTATTGGTTTCTGAAATAAAATGGTTTTGTCGTTTAATCGGATTTTGTCATTGGATATTGAATAGTTATACTTCTCTAAACATGGTAGCCCAATGATTCCGTCTTCGATAATAGGGAAATTGTTCGGTACTATGTGAAAAATGTGATTTTGTCCAAAAATTCGTTTCGTTACGTATTCGTTAGTTTCGTATTTGTCTCGTCCCATAGAAAATTTTTGTTTAGGCCCTATTTGTATCGCGTTGACAGTTTTGTTACGTTTCACCAGGTTTATCCCTGCTCCTGTGTCGACCAGAAATACTCGCTCTTCGGTTCGGGTTGACAAAGGTATTGCGAGTAATCTTCCCGTGGCGATGTTGACTCGTATGTCTCGTACGGTTCGTCCATCTCCTGGTTCGATGTTGTTTCTTGTATTTCGTCCCATTCCTGGACTGCCTGAATTCTTGCGGGTGGTCGATCGCGCTGGCTCGGTGGTAGAAAATTTTGACACTTGTTGGCAATGTGTCCCAGCTTTCCGCACTTGAAGCACTTCATCTGTGCGCGTTCAGCAGGTGATCTATTTTCTACTTGGTTAAATGTAGCAGGTTTCTGAGCTACTGGCGTGTTAGGCGATCTTGATGGTACATTAGATCGTCTTACCTGCATATGCTGGTTGTCGGGGCGATTACTAACCGAAGGTAAGCGATTACATGACCAATTAGGTTGTCGTTCTTCTCGCAAGTAGCGTTCTACATCGGCTGCCTTTTTTTCAGCTTCCGGAAGATTCAAGGGTTCACTGCTTAATAGTATTCGCCCTATGTCGCGTCTGAGTCCCTTTAGGTACACACGAACAGTCTTCTTCGTGATTTCTTCAGTCATAATTTTACGTGTTAGTGGTTGTGGGTACTCATTGGTTACTGCGTACAGCAAACGGTTGAGTATTCTTCTAAACCGAATATTAAAACTTTGCACTGATTCCTCGCGTCCCTGTCTCAACTCTCGTAATTGTTCTTGGTACTCATCCGAAGTCACTTGTGCTGCTAAGTTATTTCTCAGTGCGTCGTACAGATCACTGTAACACTCAATAGGAATGTTGCGAATACTTTGGGCTGCTTTCCCCACGATTTTTTCCACTTTTATTGCTTTTAGCAATAGATCTTGCTCCATACAGCGATCCTTCATACTTCTCACTTCTTTGATGAAGTCTTCAACTCCTACATCATCATCTCCGTTGAGCGTTGGGATGTAGCGTATTGCATCCTTAGCTCGTAGAGTGGGAGGAGCGGGCGAAAAATAGCCTCTTTCTTCCACCTCGGGTTGTTCGCTGTCGAGGTGGACAGGTGGGGTGTCTGAAGCTGCTAACCCTGACAGTTTGCGTGCTTTTGCCATATTCACAGTACGATTGATTGCTGTCGACGCACTTTCATTGTCTTCGGTGATAATGGAAGCAAATTCATCGGTCGCAGGGGATCCGAACCCAGTCCGTAGCGCTGCGACGGTTTTCCCGAGATTCTCGATTTCTGCTGCCCTGTGTCTGTTCTCTTCGTCATTTTGCATAGACAAATGTAACATTTCCTCTCGTAAAAGGGCAATGTTCTCGTTCTGTTTTTGAATACTGTCCCATATTGCTCGCAACATTGGGTCAGTTGAGGTTGAAGTTTGAGATTCGTTTGCCTTAGACATTATTGCGCTGATTTATAATTTTCAGACGAAGACGAGTCTTGGCTACTGAAGCTAAATTTTCTTTCACGGTAACGTACACAGGAATTCAGTTTACCTTTTATTGTTACTTCACTTGGTTCGTGATAGTTACTTTGTTGTTGCGGATGACCGTAGTCCCAAATAATTCGATCTTCCGTAGATGATGAATGTCTTTTGGTTTCCGAACAAACACTTTTCACTATCCTGGCAGGATCGCCAAAATGTCACGTAAAATAACAAAATAAAAAAAGGAATTTGAGGTAAAAAATAAAAAAAGAAAACTTTATTTTTTTTCTAACATCAATACACTTTACAATTTACTTCCGAACTCTAGGCGTGACTTTCTAAGACTGACTCTTATGATTTTACTTTCGATCGGATCCGATTACTTTCTTTTGTCATCCCTCAACATCCCCACCGTCCATGCATTTGCTAGGCGTCCGCGATCGTTGCCACGTGCTCTTTCTTCTAGAACCTTCGGTGGAAGGACCGTTGGGATGTTGATGGTTCATTAGGCACTTCAGCGATATACATTGTCGCCGAGTGCCGCCACATCTTTATCTCTATCGTCAGTCCGTCGGATTTGAAGTATGCCGGTCGTGACACGATCGTCGAAAATGCTCGATGTATCACTCTCCAAGGCAATCGCAAGAATGCCAGCCTCGTGGTGATTTTTCTCCCTGTACGATTGCATTTTGTTTTCTATACCCGTTTGGAAGCATCGAGAAGGTTCCAAACGCCGTTGCTAGGCACACTCGTTGGAAGCATCGAGAAAGTTCCAAACGCCGTTGCTAGGCAGTTTCTGCCTGGAGTTTTGATTACTAATACAATGTATGTCCCATTGCATCGGCACCTCCGAGGCAACATCACACGTGGCTAGGCCCGCTCTCGAGGCCGCATGCCGCCACAACCACATTTCTCGGAAAACACATACAACCACTCCAGACCTCCGTTAGATAAAACATCCATCCCGTGACCGTGGCTACGTTCAGCGACCGATTCTCACCTCGAACCCAATCTCGCTTATTACAAATCTTAAGCAATTACAACTATAATAAAATCTAGGCTAAGGTACTAGAGGATGTTCCCAAAATTTCCAAGGAAAGGCTTCGGCTTTCCTTTCATCTCCGACATGTATATAATTACAAGCCAAGTAGTATTCATAATATTTATTTTCACTGATAACAAGTACGTAAAACCTAAAATAAATCAAAGGTTTTAACAATAAAAAAAAAAAAAAACAAAAAAAAAAGAAAGAAAAAGGGGAAGAAGAAAAATAAAGAAGAAAAAAAAGGAAAGAAAAAAAATATAATATTGTTAGGGAAGTGATACATTTACACTGTACATGAGAGTGTGTGTGTAAGGGCCAGAGGGCGTCAAGGCTTAGTGGAGACAAAAGACTGTTGCCAGATGTTAGCAGAATCTAGGATAGTCGGTTGGCGACCAGCGTGCGTGCAAGACGTTCTTCAGAGAGTAATATAGATGTATAACTGTTGTGTGGGAAATATAGGCAATAATTTGTATTCCCAAATCCTCGAATTTCCTTAACAAATATATATAAATATAAAATTTTCTTTTTCTATAAAAGGTTATTACTATTTCTGATAAACTCGAGAAATGAAAACATTATACCATGATACACTGACACAAAGATACACCACACAGAAGAAACTAACAGAGAACGCTTTAAGCTTGGCAAACTTACCGCCCGACGAATTTGCATACACCATAACCAAAACCCAGGACACATGGCTCTGATCGCAGGAGAAGCGATCCATATAGTCAAATGCATTCCGGTACAAGTAAAGGTACGACATACAACAAAATGCTACTCGGAACTACCCGTTTGGCAAAGGAATCGCACCACAGGAACTCCACCCGGACGTGCGCCAAACGTGGCGATATTCAGCACCATCGTCGTTGGCCACGAGCGGAAGCCACGTCATGTTCCCGGCAGAAAATCTGCAGTCTCGAACGCATTGGCGAGAGGAGCAACAGGAAAAACAATCGTCCCTGGAACAGTAAACATCCTGGGAATGATGGACAAAACACATTAACGACAATAGCGAAAAATACCGTATCAAGCTTATGGACTGGTTTTATGGAATTTGGAACTGTCAGTGCAGCAATATTTGGAATACTCGCAATATTTAAACTAATCAAAACAATAATAGATATAGCCGCACACGGATACCAGTTACGTGAAACTTACGAATGTGGAATCGCCCTATTAGGAGCAATATGCGGCTCAGTCACCCACCCGCTACGATACCTCAAAAGAAGACGAAATATCGATGATCAAACAGCACAACCTCAAGGGATATCGATAACACCGGTAGTCACTCAACTACCAACGACATCTACGTCCGCCTTGAGCGAACTCAGAGATACCATCAGTCAAATTTCCTTTGGAAATTTGAACTTCAAGGGCGGGGGTGTCACGTCCCGCGCTCCGCACACGCCGTAACAAGAACAAGAAAACCATTCTATACAAAACACGCGAATAAGGATTTGAATGCACAAACGAACACACGGCACTACGAAACGAAAGGAAGGATTAACAAAACGAGGGCGATTAACGGATCCAACCAATAAACAAAATACATATACACACAATTCAAAATAAACCAGGAAATAAGAATAACTACAAAAGGGGAAAATAATTGAAACGCCAGGAATATATATATATATATATATATATATATATATTAAACTATTAGTTAAACTATTAGTTTTTGACTTCATGTATACTTTTATTTCATAAATTGATAATATTGTATTTATTGCATAGTATTGGAAGCACTGTCTCTAATATTTACTAGGTTATTACATGTTCGGCATATATGTTTATACTTATATGTAACTGTCCAAATTGATTGATTGAAATATATTTATATATATATATATATATGCGTCTAAAAAATTTATTGTAGCTGTGTATGTGGACGACATCCTCGTGTTTGGGACGAATGAGTGGATTGAGATATTCAAAACTAGGATTAAGGACAAATTAGATGTTAGAATGCTAGGCGTAGACACTCAATTTCTGTCCATCCACCTGAGTAAGCCAAACAGCACCACTGTAGTATTCGATCAATCTGTACAGATAGGTCAAATGCTGGATCTGTTTGACATTACTCGTGAGGTTGGGGTGGTGGGAGTGTCGACACCGCTAGCTAGAGAATGCGAGGCTGGTTTTGATATTGAACGTGATGAGCCTCTCGACAGTAAATTATATGAACAAGCTGTGGGGCACATAATGTATGTAGCTACTGTAAGTCGTCCTGATGTTGCGTGTGCAATAGGGAAACTAAGCCAAAGATGCGCGAATCCGACTG
The DNA here is from genome assembly GCF_024542735.1 of Bombus huntii. NCBI lineage: Eukaryota > Metazoa > Arthropoda > Insecta > Hymenoptera > Apidae > Bombus > Bombus huntii. The sequence goes on from NW_026099320.1 coordinate 343,165, forward strand.
TATCCGATTGGAAAGCAGCGAAGCGGGTATTCAGATATTTACTAAAGACCAAAGACTTGAAGTTAGTATACCAAAGGACCGGGCAACCTCTGAAGGTGTTTTGCGACTCGGATTTTGCGGGTTGTACGGTAGACAGGAAATCCAGGAGCGGGTATGTGTTCATACTCGCTGGTGGTGCGATATCCTGGCTATCCAAAAAACAACCGATTATGGCTCAATCGACGTGCGAAGCGGAATTTGTGGCAATGCAGGAAGCAGCAAGGGAAACAGTGTGGATTTCTTTACTGTTAAAGGAATTGGGTCAACTGTCATATTGCCATCGCCCCTGCAAGATATTCTGCGATAATATCGGAGCTATTTCATGGTCAAAGGACGAAATAGTTGCTGAGAGTTCTAAGCACGTCCAAGTGCGCTACTTTTACGTTAAGAACTGCGTATCGAGGGGGATACTAGATTATACTTATGTACCTAGTCCTGAGAATGTGGCTGACATTCTCACCAAAGGCCTAAATAGGATTAAGACCCAGCAATTTACCAAAGCTATGGGGCTTGTAGAAACTAGCGATCAAAGGGGAGTGTTGAGAAATGTTAAGTTGGTATGATCGCTACTTACTACAAGCTAAGTTGGTACGACTTCTAACGACGCTCTTTTGTCTTAGAAGTCGACCACGTTGTTCTATTGACTTGGAGATTCCTGTGTGGTAAGACGTGTTATAAGACTGAAATATATTGGAGAAAACGAATCTAAGTGAATCGTTATTTTATAAACCCAAAACTTTATTAAATAACAATCAAAGCCATGTGTCCTGGGTTTTGGTTATGGTGTATGCAAATTCGTCGGGCGGTAAGTTTGCCAAGCTTAAAGCGTTCTCTATTAGTTTCTTCTGTGTGGTGTATCTTTGTGTCAGTGTATCATGGTATAATGTTTTCGTTTCTCGAGTTTATCAGAAATAGGAATAACCTTTTATAGAAAAAGAAAATTTTATATTTATATATATTATATTTTTTTCTTTCCTTTTTTTTTCTTCTTTTTTTTTCTTCTTCCCCCTTTTTTTTGTTTTTTTTTTTATTGTTAAAACCTTTGTTTTATTTTAGGTTTTACGTACTTGTTATCAGTGAAAATAAATATTATGAATACTACTTGGATTGTAACTATATACATATATGCGTACAAAATCCACTTCTACATGTTAGATATAATAATATAACAATACTACGTAGATTAATACACAATAAAATATCCTTTTACTCCGGTTATATTTATTACTAACTCTCAATTAATCTATCTTAATTATTTTCTAACCACTTTCTATATTTATCAGCTATTTTATTTCTTTTTGTTAATCTGCGAAATCCATGCATGTACACTTCCTTGTATGGTGATTGATTGTTCACGAGGTAAGTTGCACTTTCACTGTTTTCGTTATTCGTTGAACTAACACGTTTTACATTCAAACAGTAATTGGAACACTCGTAATAAACTTCTTTTCTTTTTCCAAGTTTCCGCTATCTGTGTCATTCGACGAACACTGCCACGCCTCCACAGCACCGTTATAACATTTAGCGATGCTGCTCTTTGCATTAAGGCAATTGAAGTTAATTCGTTCGTTTATTTTCAGCTGGTACATGGTGTCCCGCAAGCAGGGAGCCATATCATATTTTGCATGTAGACCTTCTTGTTTGATGATTACTTGTTTACAAGGTAACTTTCACTTCCCCTCTTTTAATTATTTATTGAATCGACACGTTGTATATTCAAACAATAATTGGAGTACACATAATAATTTTCCCTTTTTCTTTTTAGGTTTTCGCTATCTGTATTATTCGACGGACAGTGTTACACCTCCTTTTGATTTATCCATAATATAGTTATAACATTTAGTAACCTTGTATTTTGCACTGAGACAATTGAAACTAATTTATTCACTTATTTTAGGTAGCTGTCATACATTGTGTTCCACGAACAACGATCCATAACCTATACTTGCACGTACACTTTCTTGTATGTTGATCACTTGTTCACAAGGTAACTTTCACTTTCACTAGTTAATTGTTCATTAAGTTAACACGTTTTATATTTAAGCAATAATTGAAACACGTATAATAATTTTCCTTTTTCCTTTTAGGTGTTCGATATCTGTATTATTCGACGAACAGCACTATAACATATACTACCGCACTACGTTGCCCACTGAAATCGCTTTATTCATTGCTTATTTCGATTATGCGCTAGTTTTAACTTGTTTAAATGCACCGTTCGCGGAATCCCTTTTACTTCGATCTTGACGTTTTGGTTCTGCAAGATTTCTAGCACTTTGTATGGTCCAGTATATTGATCGGAGAATTTTCCTTTACTGGGTTCTTTTAGTAAATATATCGAATCTCCTATTTTAAAATCTTGGGGGTTGATTCGTCGGTCGTAATATTCTTTTGATCTTAGTTTGGATTTTATCAAATTTTCTCTCGCCATTCGTTGTACGGTGTTAATTTTATCGAACAGATCTTCGAGATATTCTGCGTAAGTTGGTTCCATGTTCTCTTCGATTATTACTTCACCAGTAGGTTCTCTGGCTAGATGTCCAAAAACTAATTCGTGCGGGGAGAATTTCGTTCCTTCGTGTACAGAGGTATTATAGGAAAACATAGCTAATTCTACCCATTCGTCCCAATTTTTGGAATTTTCAATGTATAATTTGAGATATTCTATCAGCACGTGGTGAGATCTTTCGATTGAACCGTTACTTTGTGGATGATATGCCGTCGTGGTATATTGTTTGATGCGGAATCTCTTTGCTACTTTCTTCATTAGTGAGGATGTAAAGTTCGTTCCTTGATCAGTGAGAATAGCTCTCGGTGACCCGAAACGACAAATAAATCGCTTTACAAAAACGTCCGCTAAGATAGGCCGAGAGGCTGAAGAGATTCCTCCTAGTGGAATCCCAATTGAGTATTTTGTTAATAAGTCTTGGATAGTTAATATATATTCGTTTCCCTTTTGGGTTTTTGGTAATGGACCTATAATATCCATACTAACCTTATCGAACGCTTTACCTGGTGTGTCTGTAAGTACCATTGGTTGCTTTGCTTTTATTCTTGTGAGTTTCTTCAATTGACATTCCTTACATGTTCTTACGTAATCTTGAATTTCCTTTTTCATATTTTCCCAATAGTAATGTTGTCGTATTCTTTGATAAGTTTTTGTTATTCCTTTGTGTCCTGCTACGCTTGATTCATGTTTTTCTCGTATTATGTTGTTCCGCGCTTCCACAGATGGGGTAATTACTTCCCCAGTGCAAATGGTGATGGTTAAGGTTTTTTCCATAAATATTTCCTTTAATTTTCTGATTGTATATCGCCAGGGTATTGTTTCTCATTTACTGCGTCTAATAGAGATCTTAGCGAGTTTAATAAATTTTCTGGTGTTATTGGAATATTTCTATTTTCCTTTATCGGTAGGAATACAATGTATTTTCCAGAATCGTAATTCAATCTTGCTTTTTCTAACATTAAATCTTCATAACGAGGTAACTTTCCCGTTTCCTTCATTTCTAAGGCTCCTTTATCTATCGGATTGCCATGTATATCTATAAATACTACTTTATGGTCATTTACTCTCGCAATTGAGTCTCGGGTTTCTGAAATTCTTAGTTCCGCAATTATCGTAGGTCTCGTGTCCTTTTCTCGTTGTTGAATTAGTTCTGGAATTACAGTGGAGGTCTCTTTTTCGCTTGTTGTATCCGTGCCTTCTTTTTCTCGATTGGTTATTGCTCTATCTGTACTTACATCGATTTCTGCTAATGCTTGGTCTAAATATTTTATGGGGGTTTCTTCTATTGTAAAATGTTTTCGGGTAAAACCCTTTCCTTGATTTTTAGAATCACTGGATTGAGGCAAGACGTGTGGTTTAGCTTCGAATATGGGAGAGTCTTCGGTTGACGTATCTATTTCGAATCTTTTTGAGACAGGATAGCGAATCGGTGAGACTTCCTCTCTCTTTCTGATTGGTAAACAAACTTCCGGAGGGTTCCTAGATAATGCGTCTGCGTTTGCGTTCGCCCTGCCTTCTTTGTATACAATATCAAATTCGAAGTCCGATAACTTTAATTTCCATTTCCAAATTCTTGAAGTAGGATCTTTGATAGAATGCATCCACGCTAAAGGTTTATGATCGGTTACGATGGTAAACTTTCTTCCGTAAAGATACGGTCGGAAGTGCATTGCGCTGTAAACAATTGCCAGACACTCCTTTTCTATGGTAGAGTAGTTTCGTTCGGCGGGATTTAATAGCCTTGAGGCATACGCAATCGGCAAATCCTTTCCGATTGGCCCTTGACTCAGTACACCGCTTATTGCATATCCTGATGCGTCTGTAGTAAGGTTAAAGGGTTTAGAAAAGTCTGGATATTGCAGGATGGGTTTCGTCACTAACGCTGTCTTTAAATTATTGAATGCGTTTTCTTGATTTTCTGTCCATTTAAAGGGAGTATCTTTCTTTAATAGTTGTGTCAATGGTTTCGCGACCTTGGGGAAATCGGGTATAAATCTTCTGTAATATCCTGCTAGTCCCAGAAATCGTTTGATATTTTTCGCCCTCTTTGGTCGTGGAAATTTTGATACGGCTTCGACTTTCTTTGGGTCGGGTTTCACGCCATCCTCACTAATTATATGTCCTAAATAATTCACCTCGTGTCGTAAAAATTCGCACTTATCAGGTTGTAATCGTAATTTAGCTTTCCTCAGTCTTTCCATTAATTTATTAAATTTAATTTCGCGTTCTTGGAGAGACGTGGAATAAATCACTATGTCATCCAGATAGACGAATAGTTCTATTCCTTGCAGACCAGATAATATTGAATTCATCAAACGTTGAAATGTTGCTGGGGCATCTTTTAATCCAAAGGGCATTCTTTTGAATTGAAAATGCCCGTATGGTGTCGAAAATGCAGTTTTGTGGGCATCTTCCTGTGACATACGGATCTGGTGAAAGCCCGATGCCAAGTCAAACGTGGAAAAATATTTTGCACTTCCTAATTGATCCAATATTTCTGTAATGTTGGGTAGTGGGAAGGCATCGCCAATCGTTTTATCGTTCAATTTTCTATAATCGATGACTAATCTCCAGCGCTTATTTCCTTGCGAATCGGGTTTTTGAGCACAATCCATAACGGGGAGTTATATGGAGATATTGATGGTTCCACTACGTCCGTATCTAGTAGTTCTTGGACCTGTCGATTTATTTCTTCTCGATGTATTGGTGGATATCGATACTGTTTAGTATTGATGGGTATATTATCCGTTGTAATTATCCTATGTTCCAGAACTTCGGTTGCTTCCAATGTATCTCCTGGAATATGAAACCTATCTTGATTATTACGAATCAATTTTTTAGCATTTTCCTTTTCTTCTTCGTTCAAATGTTCGAGTCGTAGTAACTCATTTATTTTATCGTATCTACTTTCCTCCGATCTTAGAACTGTATTGCACGCTGTCCTAGGAAGCGGGGTGGGGGGCGGGGGGGATTTTCAAATTCTTTAATTACCATCGTTGGTGTTGTAAATACGTAATCTCTCGAAGTAGTATTTATTACTCTTATGTAACCTTTTCCTTTATGATTCCTCACAACTGCATTACCAAAATAGATTCCCTTGTTCGGCTCGATTCTTGGAATAAATCCCTCTTTTATCTCTGGATTAGCGATATTAACTGAACACGTTATTGAACTTCGCTTCGGTATAATTATTTTTTCTTTACTATCGAAGGGAATATAAATATTTCCCCATCTGATATGTTTTCCCTCATAATCTAAACGAGCCTTACAACCTGCAAAAAATTCGGATCCTAGGATTCCGTCTTGATCGATTAGCAATGAATCATCGACTATGATGAAAACCAACCGGATGGCCCGCAACCTGTATTACCGTCTGCCCTAGGGAGACCAGGCTCGTTGCCGTAATTCCTCGCACTTCGATTGATTCCTTTTCGTCGATGATGGCTGAATCGAGTAAAGCAGGTTTCTTGATAATGTTGATTTCCGATCCAGAGTCTAATAATAAACTCGTCTTAGTCTTTAGATCTGGGGAAACTATTCGTGCAGTTGGGTTCGTTGGGGAATCGTTAAATTTTATTGAAATAATTCGGAGAGGTCGCCTTCCGAATCTGAATTCAACTCCTGATGATTTTCCTTCGCCGGTTGCTTGTGCTTCACTCTTTTCCTTTTGCCTTGAGATTCTGGATTCTCTGTCTGTGACCTCGTTTGGTTGTGGGATGACTCCCCCACAATATTTAGTGGTTGTTCGTTCGATCTTATGGTCGGCATTGCGTTCGCTCTGTCTCTCGTTATGGGTGGTGGAGTCGATCTCGCGGGGGTGGCTGTCCTCGTTCTGTTTGTTGCCGTCGGCGCCGGTCGCCTGGTTGCCGCCTGTACTCTTGGGCGATTCGGCGTATCGTTCCTTCGTGGCTCGCCCCATTCTCCCGAAGGACGTGTTTGGTTTCCCGATGGTCTCGAAGCATAGGGTACGATTAATCCGGCATCTACTCGGGCTTTAAATTTGTAACAGTCTTTCACTAGATGCCCGGGTTTTTTGCAATAGTTACACGTGATATTTTGTCTTGTAGAATTCAAAAAATTCTGCGATGGAGGTAGCGATCTTCGATCTTGGCGGTTGTTCCTGATATTGTTGTTAGTGTTCGAAGGATGTGCGTTGTCGCGTCTGTAATAGTTCGAGGGTGTCGGTCGTTGGGGTCGCGTTCTATCGGTTATTTGTTTCAATTCGTGTGTTGCTTTGACGGCTTGACGATACGCATCTTCTAAAGTATGGTACCCTGCTATTTTTACTCGCACATATACCTCGTTCGGAAGTCCTTTAACGAAAGCTTCTTTCGTTTCTCCGTCCATTATTGCCAATCTAAGATTTCTAACGCGATCCATATAATCTAATATGTCTTCCCCGGGTCGTTGAAATATCGTTCCTAATTCCCCTTTATATTCGTTAAGAGATTTCTTTGGGCCGAATAGATCCTTTAATTTGTTTCCGAAATCGTTTAGACTCGTTAATTCTGTGTCTTCGATGGCGAGGAGCGCGTGTCCACGGAGCTTATTTACTAACAATTTTACCAATTGAGGTTCTTGATATCTGGAAATCATATTTCGCGCGCGCTCACAAGCTCTTAAAAAGTGGAATACCGATGGTCGATATCCGTCAAACACTGGCACCGATTCGATCGCATCTTTTAGCTTAATTGGCTGGGTATGTCCACTCGGCTGGACCGTCTCTTGTTGCGTTGTCGGCGGCGATACGGGTGTTTTAGGTTCTTGTTTTGTTTTAAGTTCGAATAAGCCGCTTTGTAATTCGGCGAGTTTTGCACTCATATCGCGAAAGTTCGCATCCCATGCTTTAAGCTTTTCCGACAATGTCAAAACCATTTCTTCGTCCAACGATTCCACTACACTCGCCATTGTTTCTTAAATATTTGTTAAATATATATATTAATCAAGATAGACTAACTAAATATTAACGACAAGACATAACTGACCTCGGTGCGAAGGAATAAAGTTATGCTACACGAAATAACTGGTAACACAATACACAAAACATTAACTAAATTAAACGAGACTTACATAAATGCAAGTCACGTATAATCAAAACAATGACTATTGAAATTCGGTAACAATACAATCCATGCTATCACATTAAAGTAGCACACGGTATTGACACACAAAATATCATGAAACACAAAACAATATTACAAAACACTACTGAATAAAATTATAGTGATTAACAATTAATTAGTTATTTCAACAACACGTTACTGTTGACATTAAACCAACGCCATACCAAAGAGACACGCGAGCGACCATGTTGAAAAATTCGTCGCGCGCACATACAAATAACAGCCAATGCAATACAATACAGCATCATAATAGCAATGTTAGGTACTAATAAAAAAAAAAAAAAAAAAACAAGGAAAAGGGGGAGAGAGTTAAGGAAAATATATATAATAAATAACAACTAACATAATTATAACATATTGTTACGACCGTTCGCGGAGAGACGCGGTCGCGAGGAAAACGCGTCAGCGAGAGGCGTAAATTCTCGCTACGATTCGGTGAATCGACGCCGCGAAGTAGTCGTTCCCCTGTTTCGTTTAGGATAACAGAGGTGGTTGATATGAATATGACACAGTAGTAAGTTATATTTCACCGTTTATTCCACAACTTATGACGAGGATAGTTACACTGATGCGTATGTACGAGATGAGTGACTGAGTGATCTGCGGGTGTGTATACCCGCTCGAAGGATGTTGACCGTTCGAAGGATGCAAAAACAGTACTCTTGGAAGACGATGCTGTCTCGGAGGAGAGCTAAGGATGAGTGTGTCTAGCGCACGGGACTTTCGGATTGGTTGGTGCCGATGTTATTTAGGAGAGTGAGGGAATAGGCTTCGTTTTTAATTGGTTAAACGAAGGGTCTTAACCGCCCTCGAGAGAAAGTTGTTAGTGGGAGGAAAGTTGCAGCGTACGTGACAAAAACTGACTTTCCCTTGTTAAGCCGTGGTAGACAATAGTCTCTAGAAATTCCTCCGAACCAGATGTTTGTTTCGTTTGAAGGACCTTTTCCAGGAAATCTATGTGATTTATGGAAGGTCCTTGACATCATGGAAGATACGCTGCGAGTATCCGAAGACATCTGGTTGCCATATTGCCTGCGGTGTGTGGCCTCGGCTAGGTAGAGTGTTACGCGACGTAACACATATTATATATATTATATTATATACAGGGATACAGTATTCGTACAAAGGAACAGATCCAAACGAAAATTATATATATAAAAAAAAATAAATAATATATATATGTAATATCGTGATATAATATATTTACAAGGAATGGATGATACAGATGTTAATCGGACAGAAAAAGACGATTGTTGTTCAACCTGAACTATTCACACCAAACGTACAGAAAACAGCACAACTAAATAATTAGATAACGACTCGACTTTCACAAAATGCAATCAACACTCTCTCGGCAACGCCACTCGCAAACTCTGTTTGTTGATTCCTTTTCTCCCGTCCCTTGGCAACCGCTCGTGGCCAAGATCACGTAGGTCTCCTCTTTCCAAAACTACGCGATCAAAAACAAACGCCTCGGCTCTCGCGACATTCCACGCGGATCACCCGCCAACTCCCAGGCCTCTCACTCACGATACTACATATATACATTAACTATTTTTATATGTGTGTACAGAACTGATGGCGAACTCATCAACCATTTTCTGAACGACGGATGGAACAACATGAATAGCAATTCACACAGTGGAACTGTAAAGTATTTGTACGAAACCAAATACTGATGCTATCCACCTGTAAACAAACAATATTTATAACTATGCATATAATTTTCACTTATGTTCACCACTATATATATATATATATATATACTCGAAGACAAGGTACATTTGTGATATTTATTCCTATTGATGATATATACTTATATATTTATAACAATAAAACAAATCTCATTTATACTACTTACCAATACGTACGCATATATGTATGTCGGATCACGATTCGAATTTTGGGCGCGCGACGACTCTTCATGTGGACTAGCCATCGTTTCACAAAGCCGAGATTTTATTTACACGTATATACAGGTCTATCACTAAGCTTAACAAATAATAAGTACAACTAATAATAAGTCTAACAAACACTAAGACTAATGAATAATACGATCTACGAATAATTAAATTAAATTAAATAATACTATTAGCAATGTTTGAGTTCAAACGAATCCACGGTCACCGGGATAACTCCTTACTAAGCGAAACTAACTTAGACGCAAATGCGATCGTCGAAAATGCTCGATGTATCACTCTCCAAGGCAATCGCAAGAATGCCAGCCTCGTGGTGATTTTTCTCCCTGTACGATTGCATTTTGTTTTCTATACCCGTTTGGAAGCATCGAGAAGGTTCCAAACGCCGTTGCTAGGCACACTCGTTGGAAGCATCGAGAAAGTTCCAAACGCCGTTGCTAGGCAGTTTCTGCCTGGAGTTTTGATTACTAATACAATGTATGTCCCATTGCATCGGCACCTCCGAGGCAACATCACACGTGGCTAGGCCCGCTCTCGAGGCCGCATGCCGCCACAACCACATTTCTCGGAAAACACATACAACCACTCCAGACCTCCGTTAGATAAAACATCCATCCCGTGACCGTGGCTACGTTCAGCGACCGATTCTCACCTCGAACCCAATCTCGCTTATTATAAATCTTAAGCAATTACAACTATAATAAAATCTAGGCTAAGGTACTAGAGGATGTTCCCAAAATTTCCAAGGAAAGGCTTCGGCTTTCCTTTCATCTCCGACATGTATATAATTACAAGCCAAGTAGTATTCATAATATTTATTTTCACTGATAACAAGTACGTAAAACCTAAAATAAATCAAAGGTTTTAACAATAAAAAAAAAACAAAAAAAAAGAAAGAAAAAGGGGAAGAAGAAAAATAAAGAAGAAAAAAAAGGAAAGAAAAAAAATATAATATTGTTAGGGAAGTGATACATTTACACTGTACATGAGAGTGTGTGTGTAAGGGCCAGAGGGCGTCAAGGCTTAGTGGAGACAAAAGACTGTTGCCAGATGTTAGCAGAATCTAGGATAGTCGGTTGGCGACCAGCGTGCGTGCAAGACGTTCTTCAGAGAGTAATATAGATGTATAACTGTTGTGTGGGAAATATAGGCAATAATTTGTATTCCCAAATCCTCGAATTTCCTTAACAAATATATATAAATATAAAATTTTCTTTTTCTATAAAAGGTTATTACTATTTCTGATAAACTCGAGAAATGAAAACATTATACCATGATACACTGACACAAAGATACACCACACAGAAGAAACTAACAGAGAACGCTTTAAGCTTGGCAAACTTACCGCCCGACGAATTTGCATACACCATAACCAAAACCCAGGACACATGGCTCTGATCGCAGGAGAAGCGATCCATATAGTCAAATGCATTCCGGTACAAGTAAAGGTACGACATACAACAAAATGCTACTCGGAACTACCCGTTTGGCAAAGGAATCGCACCACAGGAACTCCACCCGGACGTGCGCCAAACGTGGCGATATTCAGCACCATCGTCGTTGGCCACGAGCGGAAGCCACGTCATGTTCCCGGCAGAAAATCTGCAGTCTCGAACGCATTGGCCAGAGGAGCAACAGGAAAAACAATCGTCCCTGGAACAGTAAACATCCTGGGAATGATGGACAAAACACATTAACGACAATAGCGAAAAATACCGTATCAAGCTTATGGACTGGTTTTATGGAATTTGGAACTGTCAGTGCAGCAATATTTGGAATACTCGCAATATTTAAACTAATCAAAACAATAATAGATATAGCCGCACACGGATACCAGTTACGTGAAACTTACGAATGTGGAATCGCCCTATTAGGAGCAATATGCGGCTCAGTCACCCACCCGCTACGATACCTCAAAAGAAGACGAAATATCGATGATCAAACAGCACAACCTCAAGGGATATCGATAACACCGGTAGTCACTCAACTACCAACGACATCTACGTCCGCCTTGAGCGAACTCAGAGATACCATCAGTCAAATTTCCTTTGGAAATTTGAACTTCAAGGGCGGGGGTGTCACGTCCCGCGCTCCGCACACGCCGTAACAAGAACAAGAAAACCATTCTATACAAAACACGCGAATAAGGATTTGAATGCACAAACGAACACACGGCACTACGAAACGAAAGGAAGGATTAACAAAACGAGGGCGATTAACGGATCCAACCAATAAACAAAATACATATACACACAATTCAAAATAAACCAGGAAATAAGAATAACTACAAAAGGGGAAAATAATTGAAACGCCAGGAATATATATATATATATATATTAAACTATTAGTTAAACTATTAGTTTTTGACTTCATGTATACTTTTATTTCATAAATTGATAATATTGTATTTATTGCATAGTATTGGAAGCACTGTCTCTAATATTTACTAGGTTATTACATGTTCGGCATATATGTTTATACTTATATGTAACTGTCCAAATTGATTGATTGAAATATATTTATATATATATATATATATATGCGTCTAAAAAATTTATTGTAGCTGTGTATGTGGACGACATCCTCGTGTTTGGGACGAATGAGTGGATTGAGATATTCAAAACTAGGATTAAGGACAAATTAGATGTTAGAATGCTAGGCGTAGACACTCAATTTCTGTCCATCCACCTGAGTAAGCCAAACAGCACCACTGTAGTATTCGATCAATCTGTACAGATAGGTCAAATGCTGGATCTGTTTGACATTACTCGTGAGGTTGGGGTGGTGGGAGTGTCGACACCGCTAGCTAGAGAATGCGAGGCTGGTTTTGATATTGAACGTGATGAGCCTCTCGACAGTAAATTATATGAACAAGCTGTGGGGCACATAATGTATGTAGCTACTGTAAGTCGTCCTGATGTTGCGTGTGCAATAGGGAAACTAAGCCAAAGATGCGCGAATCCGACTGTATCCGATTGGAAAGCAGCGAAGCGGGTATTCAGATATTTACTAAAGACCAAAGACTTGAAGTTAGTATACCAAAGGACCGGGCAACCTCTGAAGGTGTTTTGCGACTCGGATTTTGCGGGTTGTACGGTAGACAGGAAATCCAGGAGCGGGTATGTGTTCATACTCGCTGGTGGTGCGATATCCTGGCTATCCAAAAAACAACCGATTATAGCTCAATCGACGTGCGAAGCGGAATTTGTGGCAATGCAGGAAGCAGCAAGGGAAACAGTGTGGATTTCTTTACTGTTAAAGGAATTGGGTCAACTGTCATATTGCCATCGCCCCTGCAAGATATTCTGCGATAATATCGGAGCTATTTCATGGTCAAAGGACGAAATAGTTGCTGAGAGTTCTAAGCACGTCCAAGTGCGCTACTTTTACGTTAAGAACTGCGTATCGAGGGGGATACTAGATTATACTTATGTACCTAGTCCTGAGAATGTGGCTGACATTCTCACCAAAGGCCTAAATAGGATTAAGACCCAGCAATTTACCAAAGCTATGGGGCTTGTAGAAACTAGCGATCAAAGGGGAGTGTTGAGAAATGTTAAGTTGGTATGATCGCTGCTTACTACAAGCTAAGTTGGTACGACTTCTAACGACGCTCTTTTGTCTTAGAAGTCGACCACGTTGTTCTATTGACTTGGAGATTCCTGTGTGGTAAGACGTGTTATAAGACTGAAATATATTGGAGAAAACGAATCTAAGTGAATCGTTATTTTATAAACCCAAAACTTTATTAAATAACAATCAAAGCCATGTGTCCTGGGTTTTGGTTATGGTGTATGCAAATTCGTCGGGCGGTAAGTTTGCCAAGCTTAAAGCGTTCTCTATTAGTTTCTTCTGTGTGGTGTATCTTTGTGTCAGTGTATCATGGTATAATGTTTTCGTTTCTCGAGTTTATCAGAAATAGGAATAACCTTTTATAGAAAAAGAAAATTTTATATTTATATATATTTGTTAAGGAAATTCGAGGATTTGAGAATACAAATTATTGCCTATATTTCCCACACAACAGTTATACATCTATATTACTCTCTGAAGAACGTCTTGCACGCACGCTGGTCGCCAACCGACTATCCTAGATTCTGCTAACATCTGGCAACAGTCTTTTGTCTCCACTAAGCCTTGACGCCCTCTGGCCCTTACACACACACTCTCATGTACAGTGTAAATGTATCACTTCCCTAACAATATTATATTTTTTTTCTTTCCTTTTTTTTCTTCTTTATTTTTCTTCTTCCCCTTTTTCTTTCTTTTTTTTTGTTTTTTTTTTATTGTTAAAACCTTTGATTTATTTTAGGTTTTACGTACTTGTTATCAGTGAAAATAAATATTATGAATACTACTTGGCTTGTAATTATATACATGTCGGAGATGAAAGGAAAGCCGAAGCCTTTCCTTGGAAATTTTGGGAACATCCTCTAGTACCTTAGCCTAGATTTTATTATAGTTGTAATTGCTTAAGATTTGTAATAAGCGAGATTGGGTTCGAGGTGAGAATCGGTCGCTGAACGTAGCCACGGTCACGGGATGGATGTTTTATCTAACGGAGGTCTGGAGTGGTTGTATGTGTTTTCCGAGGAATGTGGTTGTGGCGGCATGCGGCCTCGAGAGCGGGCCTAGCCACGTGTGATGTTGCCTCGGAGGTGCCGATGCAATGGGACATACATTGTATTAGTAATCAAAACTCCAGGCAGAAACTGCCTAGCAACGGCGTTTGGAACTTTCTCGATGCTTCCAACGAGTGTGCCTAGCAACGGCGTTTGGAACCTTCTCGATGCTTCCAAACGGGTATAGAAAACAAAATGCAATCGTACAGGGAGAAAAATCACCACGAGGCTGGCATTCTTGCGATTGCCTTGGAGAGTGATACATCGAGCATTTTCGACGATCGCATTTGCGTCTAAGTCAGTTTCGCTTAGTAAGGAGTTATCCCGGTGACCGTGGATTCGTTTGAACTCAAACATTGCTAATAGTATTATTTAATTTAATTATTCGTAGATCGTATTATTCATTAGTCTTAGTGTTTGTTAGACTTATTATTAGTTGTACTTATTATTTGTTAAGCTTAGTGATAGACCTGTATATACGTGTAAATAAAATCTCGGCTTTGTGAAACGATGGCTAGTCCACATGAAGAGTCGTCGCGCGCCCAAAATTCGAATCGTGATCCGACATACATATATGCGTACGTATTGGTAAGTAGTATAAATGAGATTTGTTTTATTGTTATAAATATATAAGTATATATCATCAATAGGAATAAATATCACAAATGTACCTTGTCTTCGAGTATATATATATATAGTGGTGAACATAAGTGAAAATTATATGCATAGTTATAAATATAATTTATAATATTTAGTTATTATATTATAATAAATTATAATAAATTATATTATAATTTAGTTATAAATATAATAATAAACAGGTGGATAGCATCAGTATTTGGTTTCGTACAAATACTTTACAGTTCCACTGTGTGAATTGCTATTCATGTTGTTCCATCCGTCGTTCAGAAAATGGTTGATGAGTTCGCCATCAGTTCTGTACACACATATAAAAATAGTTAATGTATATATGTAGTATCGTGAGTGAGAGGCCTGGGAGTTGGCGGGTGATCCGCGTGGAATGTCGCGAGAGCCGAGGCGTTTGTTTTTGATCGCGTAGTTTTGGAAAGAGGAGACCTACGTGATCTTGGCCACGAGCGGTTGCCAAGGGACGGGAGAAAAGGAATCAACAAACAGAGTTTGCGAGTGGCGTTGCCGAGAGAGTGTTGATTGCATTTTGTGAAAGTCGAGTCGTTATCTAATTATTTAGTTGTGCTGTTTTCTGTACGTTTGGTGTGAATAGTTCAGGTTGAACAACAATCGTCTTTTTCTGTCCGATTAACATCTGTATCATCCATTCCTTGTAAATATATTATATCACGATATTACATATATATATTATTTATTTTTTTTTATATATATAATTTTCGTTTGGATCTGTTCCTTTGTACGAATACTGTATCCCTGTATATAATATAATATATATAATATGTTATAATTATGTTAGTTGTTATTTATTATATATATTTTCCTTAACTCTCTCCCCATTTTCCTTGTTTTTTTTTTTTTTTTTTTTTTTTTTTTTTTTTATTAGTACCTAACATTGCTATTATGATGCTGTATTGTATTGCATTGGCTGTTATTTGTATGTGCGCGCGACGAATTTTTCAACATGGTCGCTCGCGTGTCTCTTTGGTATGGCGTTGGTTTAATGTCAACAGTAACGTGTTGTTGAAATAACTAATTAATTGTTAAGCACTATAATTTTATTTAGTAGTGTTTTGTAATATTGTTTTGTGTTTCATGATATTGTGTGTGTCAATACCGTGTGCTACTTTAATGTGATAGCATGGATTGTATTGTTACCGAATTTCAATAGTCATTGTTTTGATTATACGTGACTTGCATTTATGTAAGTCTCGTTTAATTTAGTTAATGTTTTGTGTATTGTGTTACCAGTTATTTCGTGTAGCATAACTTTATTCCTTCGCACCGAGGTCAGTTATGTCTTGTCGTTAATATTTAGTTAGTCTATCTTGATTAATATATATATTTAACAAATATTTAAGAAACAATGGCGAGTGTAGTGGAATCGTTGGACGAAGAAATGGTTTTGACATTGTCGGAAAAGCTTAAAGCATGGGATGCGAACTTTCGCGATATGAGTGCAAAACTCGCCGAATTACAAAGCGGCTTATTCGAACTTAAAACAAAACAAGAACCTAAAACACCCGTATCGCCGCCGACAACGCAACAAGAGACGGTCCAGCCGAGTGGACATACCCAGCCAATTAAGCTAAAAGATGCGATCGAATCGGTGCCAGTGTTTGACGGATATCGACCATCGGTATTCCACTTTTTAAGAGCTTGTGAGCGCGCGCGAAATATGATTTCCAGATATCAAGAACCTCAATTGGTAAAATTGTTAGTAAATAAGCTCCGTGGACACGCGCTCCTCGCCATCGAAGACACAGAATTAACGAGTCTAAACGATTTCGGAAACAAATTAAAGGATCTATTCGGCCCAAAGAAATCTCTTAACGAATATAAAGGGGAATTAGGAACGATATTTCAACGACCCGGGGAAGACATATTAGATTATATGGATCGCGTTAGAAATCTTAGATTGGCAATAATGGACGGAGAAACGAAAGAAGCTTTCGTTAAAGGACTTCCGAACGAGGTATATGTGCGAGTAAAAATAGCAGGGTACCATACTTTAGAAGATGCGTATCGTCAAGCCGTCAAAGCAACACACGAATTGAAACAAATAACCGATAGAACGCGACCCCAACGACCGACACCCTCGAACTATTACAGACGCGACAACGCACATCCTTCGAACACTAACAACAATATCAGGAACAACCGCCAAGATCGAAGATCGCTACCTCCATCGCAGAATTTTTTGAATTCTACAAGACAAAATATCACGTGTAACTATTGCAAAAAACCCGGGCATCTAGTGAAAGACTGTTACAAATTTAAAGCCCGAGTAGATGCCGGATTAATCGTACCCTATGCTTCGAGACCATCGGGAAACCAAACACGTCCTTCGGGAGAATGGGGCGAGCCACGAAGGAACGATACGCCGAATCGCCCAAGAGTACAGGCGGCAACCAGGCGACCGGCGCCGACGGCAACAAACAGAACGAGGACAGCCACCCCCGCGAGATCGACTCCACCACCCATAACGAGAGACAGAGCGAACGCAATGCCGACCATAAGATCGAACGAACAACCACTAAATATTGTGGGGGAGTCATCCCACAACCAAACGAGGTCACAGACAGAGAATCCAGAATCTCAAGGCAAAAGGAAAAGAGTGAAGCACAAGCAACCGGCGAAGGAAAATCATCAGGAGTTGAATTCAGATTCGGAAGGCGACCTCTCCGAATTATTTCAATAAAATTTAACGATTCCCCAACGAACCCAACTGCACGAATAGTTTCCCCAGATCTAAAGACTAAGACGAGTTTATTATTAGACTCTGGATCGGAAATCAACATTATCAAGAAACCTGCTTTACTCGATTCAGCCATCATCGACGAAAAGGAATCAATCGAAGTGCGAGGAATTACGGCAACGAGCCTGGTCTCCCTAGGGCAGACGGTAATACAGGTTGCGGGCCATCCGGTTGGTTTTCATCATAGTCGATGATTCATTGCTAATCGATCAAGACGGAATCCTAGGATCCGAATTTTTTGCAGGTTGTAAGGCTCGTTTAGATTATGAGGGAAAACATATCAGATGGGGAAATATTTATATTCCCTTCGATAGTAAAGAAAAAATAATTATACCGAAGCGAAGTTCAATAACGTGTTCAGTTAATATCGCTAATCCAGAGATAAAAGAGGGATTTATTCCAAGAATCGAGCCGAACAAGGGAATCTATTTTGGTAATGCAGTTGTGAGGAATCATAAAGGAAAAGGTTACATAAGAGTAATAAATACTACTTCGAGAGATTACGTATTTACAACACCAACGATGGTAATTAAAGAATTTGAAAATCCCCCCCGCCCCCCACCCCGCTTCCTAGGACAGCGTGCAATACAGTTCTAAGATCGGAGGAAAGTAGATACGATAAAATAAATGAGTTACTACGACTCGAACATTTGAACGAAGAAGAAAAGGAAAATGCTAAAAAATTGATTCGTAATAATCAAGATAGGTTTCATATTCCAGGAGATACATTGGAAGCAACCGAAGTTCTGGAACATAGGATAATTACAACGGATAATATACCCATCAATACTAAACAGTATCGATATCCACCAATACATCGAGAAGAAATAAATCGACAGGTCCAAGAACTACTAGATACGGACGTAGTGGAACCATCAATATCTCCATATAACTCCCCGTTATGGATTGTGCTCAAAAACCCGATTCGCAAGGAAATAAGCGCTGGAGATTAGTCATCGATTATAGAAAATTGAACGATAAAACGATTGGCGATGCCTTCCCACTACCCAACATTACAGAAATATTGGATCAATTAGGAAGTGCAAAATATTTTTCCACGTTTGACTTGGCATCGGGCTTTCACCAGATCCGTATGTCACAGGAAGATGCCCACAAAACTGCATTTTCGACACCATACGGGCATTTTCAATTCAAAAGAATGCCCTTTGGATTAAAAGATGCCCCAGCAACATTTCAACGTTTGATGAATTCAATATTATCTGGTCTGCAAGGAATAGAACTATTCGTCTATCTGGATGACATAGTGATTTATTCCACGTCTCTCCAAGAACGCGAAATTAAATTTAATAAATTAATGGAAAGACTGAGGAAAGCTAAATTACGATTACAACCTGATAAGTGCGAATTTTTACGACACGAGGTGAATTATTTAGGACATATAATTAGTGAGGATGGCGTGAAACCCGACCCAAAGAAAGTCGAAGCCGTATCAAAATTTCCACGACCAAAGAGGGCGAAAAATATCAAACGATTTCTGGGACTAGCAGGATATTACAGAAGATTTATACCCGATTTCCCCAAGGTCGCGAAACCATTGACACAACTATTAAAGAAAGATACTCCCTTTAAATGGACAGAAAATCAAGAAAACGCATTCAATAATTTAAAGACAGCGTTAGTGACGAAACCCATCCTGCAATATCCAGACTTTTCTAAACCCTTTAACCTTACTACAGACGCATCAGGATATGCAATAAGCGGTGTACTGAGTCAAGGGCCAATCGGAAAGGATTTGCCGATTGCGTATGCCTCAAGGCTATTAAATCCCGCCGAACGAAACTACTCTACCATAGAAAAGGAGTGTCTGGCAATTGTTTACAGCGCAATGCACTTCCGACCGTATCTTTACGGAAGAAAGTTTACCATCGTAACCGATCATAAACCTTTAGCGTGGATGCATTCTATCAAAGATCCTACTTCAAGAATTTGGAAATGGAAATTAAAGTTATCGGACTTCGAATTTGATATTGTATACAAAGAAGGCAGGGCGAACGCAAACGCAGACGCATTATCTAGGAACCCTCCGGAAGTTTGTTTACCAATCAGAAAGAGAGAGGAAGTCTCACCGATTCGCTATCCTGTCTCAAAAAGATTCGAAATAGATACGTCAACCGAAGACTCTCCCATATTCGAAGCTAAACCACACGTCTTGCCTCAATCCAGTGATTCTAAAAATCAAGGAAAGGGTTTTACCCGAAAACATTTTACAATAGAAGAAACCCCCATAAAATATTTAGACCAAGCATTAGCAGAAATCGATGTAAGTACAGATAGAGCAATAACCAATCGAGAAAAAGAAGGCACGGATACAACAAGCGAAAAAGAGACCTCCACTGTAATTCCAGAACTAATTCAACAACGAGAAAAGGACACGAGACCTACGATAATTGCGGAACTAAGAATTTCAGAAACCCGAGACTCAATTGCGAGAGTAAATGACCATAAAGTAGTATTTATAGATATACATGGCAATCCGATAGATAAAGGAGCCTTAGAAATGAAGGAAACGGGAAAGTTACCTCGTTATGAAGATTTAATGTTAGAAAAAGCAAGATTGAATTACGATTCTGGAAAATACATTGTATTCCTACCGATAAAGGAAAATAGAAATATTCCAATAACACCAGAAAATTTATTAAACTCGCTAAGATCTCTATTAGACGCAGTAAATGAGAAACAATACCCTGGCGATATACAATCAGAAAATTAAAGGAAATATTTATGGAAAAAACCTTAACCATCACCATTTGCACTGGGGAAGTAATTACCCCATCTGTGGAAGCGCGGAACAACATAATACGAGAAAAACATGAATCAAGCGTAGCAGGACACAAAGGAATAACAAAAACTTATCAAAGAATACGACAACATTACTATTGGGAAAATATGAAAAAGGAAATTCAAGATTACGTAAGAACATGTAAGGAATGTCAATTGAAGAAACTCACAAGAATAAAAGCAAAGCAACCAATGGTACTTACAGACACACCAGGTAAAGCGTTCGATAAGGTTAGTATGGATATTATAGGTCCATTACCAAAAACCCAAAAGGGAAACGAATATATATTAACTATCCAAGACTTATTAACAAAATACTCAATTGGGATTCCACTAGGAGGAATCTCTTCAGCCTCTCGGCCTATCTTAGCGGACGTTTTTGTAAAGCGATTTATTTGTCGTTTCGGGTCACCGAGAGCTATTCTCACTGATCAAGGAACGAACTTTACATCCTCACTAATGAAGAAAGTAGCAAAGAGATTCCGCATCAAACAATATACCACGACGGCATATCATCCACAAAGTAACGGTTCAATCGAAAGATCTCACCACGTGCTGATAGAATATCTCAAATTATACATTGAAAATTCCAAAAATTGGGACGAATGGGTAGAATTAGCTATGTTTTCCTATAATACCTCTGTACACGAAGGAACGAAATTCTCCCCGCACGAATTAGTTTTTGGACATCTAGCCAGAGAACCTACTGGTGAAGTAATAATCGAAGAGAACATGGAACCAACTTACGCAGAATATCTCGAAGATCTGTTCGATAAAATTAACACCGTACAACGAATGGCGAGAGAAAATTTGATAAAATCCAAACTAAGATCAAAAGAATATTACGACCGACGAATCAACCCCCAAGATTTTAAAATAGGAGATTCGATATATTTACTAAAAGAACCCAGTAAAGGAAAATTCTCCGATCAATATACTGGACCATACAAAGTGCTAGAAATCTTGCAGAACCAAAACGTCAAGATCGAAGTAAAAGGGATTCCGCGAACGGTGCATTTAAACAAGTTAAAACTAGCGCATAATCGAAATAAGCAATGAATAAAGCGATTTCAGTGGGCAACGTAGTGCGGTAGTATATGTTATAGTGCTGTTCGTCGAATAATACAGATATCGAACACCTAAAAGGAAAAAGGAAAATTATTATACGTGTTTCAATTATTGCTTAAATATAAAACGTGTTAACTTAATGAACAATTAACTAGTGAAAGTGAAAGTTACCTTGTGAACAAGTGATCAACATACAAGAAAGTGTACGTGCAAGTATAGGTTATGGATCGTTGTTCGTGGAACACAATGTATGACAGCTACCTAAAATAAGTGAATAAATTAGTTTCAATTGTCTCAGTGCAAAATACAAGGTTACTAAATGTTATAACTATATTATGGATAAATCAAAAGGAGGTGTAACACTGTCCGTCGAATAATACAGATAGCGAAAACCTAAAAAGAAAAAGGGAAAATTATTATGTGTACTCCAATTATTGTTTGAATATACAACGTGTCGATTCAATAAATAATTAAAAGAGGGGAAGTGAAAGTTACCTTGTAAACAAGTAATCATCAAACAAGAAGGTCTACATGCAAAATATGATATGGCTCCCTGCTTGCGGGACACCATGTACCAGCTGAAAATAAACGAACGAATTAACTTCAATTGCCTTAATGCAAAGAGCAGCATCGCTAAATGTTATAACGGTGCTGTGGAGGCGTGGCAGTGTTCGTCGAATGACACAGATAGCGGAAACTTGGAAAAAGAAAAGAAGTTTATTACGAGTGTTCCAATTACTGTTTGAATGTAAAACGTGTTAGTTCAACGAATAACGAAAACAGTGAAAGTGCAACTTACCTCGTGAACAATCAATCACCATACAAGGAAGTGTACATGCATGGATTTCGCAGATTAACAAAAAGAAATAAAATAGCTGATAAATATAGAAAGTGGTTAGAAAATAATTAAGATAGATTAATTGAGAGTTAGTAATAAATATAACCGGAGTAAAAGGATATTTTATTGTGTATTAATCTACGTAGTATTGTTATATTATTATATCTAACATGTAGAAGTGGATTTTGTACGCATATATGTATATAGTTACAATCCAAGTAGTATTCATAATATTTATTTTCACTGATAACAAGTACGTAAAACCTAAAATAAAACAAAGGTTTTAACAATAAAAAAAAAAACAAAAAAAAGGGGGAAGAAGAAAAAAAAGGAAAGAAAAAAAATATAATATATATAAATATAAAATTTTCTTTTTCTATAAAAGGTTATTCCTATTTCTGATAAACTCGAGAAACGAAAACATTATACCATGATACACTGACACAAAGATACACCACACAGAAGAAACTAATAGAGAACGCTTTAAGCTTGGCAAACTTACCGCCCGACGAATTTGCATACACCATAACCAAAACCCAGGACACATGGCTTTGATTGTTATTTAATAAAGTTTTGGGTTTATAAAATAACGATTCACTTAGATTCGTTTTCTCCAATATATTTCAGTCTTATAACACGTCTTACCACACAGGAATCTCCAAGTCAATAGAACAACGTGGTCGACTTCTAAGACAAAAGAGCGTCGTTAGAAGTCGTACCAACTTAGCTTGTAGTAAGCAGCGATCATACCAACTTAACATTTCTCAACACTCCCCTTTGATCGCTAGTTTCTACAAGCCCCATAGCTTTGGTAAATTGCTGGGTCTTAATCCTATTTAGGCCTTTGGTGAGAATGTCAGCCACATTCTCAGGACTAGGTACATAAGTATAATCTAGTATCCCCCTCGATACGCAGTTCTTAACGTAAAAGTAGCGCACTTGGACGTGCTTAGAACTCTCAGCAACTATTTCGTCCTTTGACCATGAAATAGCTCCGATATTATCGCAGAATATCTTGCAGGGGCGATGGCAATATGACAGTTGACCCAATTCCTTTAACAGTAAAGAAATCCACACTGTTTCCCTTGCTGCTTCCTGCATTGCCACAAATTCCGCTTCGCACGTCGATTGAGCTATAATCGGTTGTTTTTTGGATAGCCAGGATATCGCACCACCAGCGAGTATGAACACATACCCGCTCCTGGATTTCCTGTCTACCGTACAACCCGCAAAATCCGAGTCGCAAAACACCTTCAGAGGTTGCCCGGTCCTTTGGTATACTAACTTCAAGTCTTTGGTCTTTAGTAAATATCTGAATACCCGCTTCGCTGCTTTCCAATCGGATACAGTCGGATTCGCGCATCTTTGGCTTAGTTTCCCTGTTGCACACGCAACATCAGGACGACTTACAGTAGCTACATACATTATGTGCCCCACAGCTTGTTCATATAATTTACTGTCGAGAGGCTCATCACGTTCAATATCAAAACCAGCCTCGCATTCTCTAGCTAGCGGTGTCGACACTCCCACCACCCCAACCTCACGAGTAATGTCAAACAGATCCAGCATTTGACCTATCTGTACAGATTGATCGAATACTACAGTGGTGCTGTTTGGCTTACTCAGGTGGATGGACAGAAATTGAGTGTCTACGCCTAGCATTCTAACATCTAATTTGTCCTTAATCCTAGTTTTGAATATCTCAATCCACTCATTCGTCCCAAACACGAGGATGTCGTCCACATACACAGCTACAATAAATTTTTTAGACGCATATATATATATATAT
Source organism: Bombus huntii (assembly GCF_024542735.1). NCBI lineage: Eukaryota > Metazoa > Arthropoda > Insecta > Hymenoptera > Apidae > Bombus > Bombus huntii. Next base: position 367,277 of record NW_026099320.1, read on the forward strand.
ATGTTTCTGACAATGTAACCTTCATTTCTTTAATAATACAATATTGTATGTTTTATGTATTCGTTAAACTATTAGTTTTTGACTTCATGTATACTTTTATTTCATAAATTGATAATATTGTATTTATTGCATAGTATTGGAAGCACTGTCTCTAATATTTACTAGGTTATTACATGTTCGGCATATATGTTTATACTTATATGTAACTCTCCAAATTGATTGATTGAAATATATATATATATATATATATATATTCCTGGCGTTTCAATTATTTTCCCCTTTTGTAGTTATTCTTATTTCCTGGTTTATTTTGAATTGTGTGTATATGTATTTTGTTTATTGGTTGGATCCGTTAATCGCCCTCGTTTTGTTAATCCTTCCTTTCGTTTCGTAGTGCCGTGTGTTCGTTTGTGCATTCAAATCCTTATTCGCGTGTTTTGTATAGAATGGTTTTCTTGTTCTTGTTACGGCGTGTGCGGAGCGCGGGACGTGACACCCCCGCCCTTGAAGTTCAAATTTCCAAAGGAAATTTGACTGATGGTATCTCTGAGTTCGCTCAAGGCGGACGTAGATGTCGTTGGTAGTTGAGTGACTACCGGTGTTATCGATATCCCTTGAGGTTGTGCTGTTTGATCATCGATATTTCGTCTTCTTTTGAGGTATCGTAGCGGGTGGGTGACTGAGCCGCATATTGCTCCTAATAGGGCGATTCCACATTCGTAAGTTTCACGTAACTGGTATCCGTGTGCGGCTATATCTATTATTGTTTTGATTAGTTTAAATATTGCGAGTATTCCAAATATTGCTGCACTGACAGTTCCAAATTCCATAAAACCAGTCCATAAGCTTGATACGGTATTTTTCGCTATTGTCGTTAATGTGTTTTGTCCATCATTCCCAGGATGTTTACTGTTCCAGGGACGATTGTTTTTCCTGTTGCTCCTCTCGCCAATGCGTTCGAGACTGCAGATTTTCTGCCGGGAACATGACGTGGCTTCCGCTCGTGGCCAACGACGATGGTGCTGAATATCGCCACGTTTGGCGCACGTCCGGGTGGAGTTCCTGTGGTGCGATTCCTTTGCCAAACGGGTAGTTCCGAGTAGCATTTTGTTGTATGTCGTACCTTTACTTGTACCGGAATGCATTTGACTATATGGATCGCTTCTCCTGCGATCAGAGCCATGTGTCCTGGGTTTTGGTTATGGTGTATGCAAATTCGTCGGGCGGTAAGTTTGCCAAGCTTAAAGCGTTCTCTGTTAGTTTCTTCTGTGTGGTGTATCTTTGTGTCAGTGTATCATGGTATAATGTTTTCATTTCTCGAGTTTATCAGAAATAGTAATAACCTTTTATAGAAAAAGAAAATTTTATATTTATATATATTTGTTAAGGAAATTCGAGGATTTGGGAATACAAATTATTGCCTATATTTCCCACACAACAGTTATACATCTATATTACTCTCTGAAGAACGTCTTGCACGCACGCTGGTCGCCAACCGACTATCCTAGATTCTGCTAACATCTGGCAACAGTCTTTTGTCTCCACTAAGCCTTGACGCCCTCTGGCCCTTACACACACACTCTCATGTACAGTGTAAATGTATCACTTCCCTAACAATATTATATTTTTTTTCTTTCCTTTTTTCTCTTCTTTATTTTTCTTCTTCCCCTTTTTCTTTCTTTTTTTTTGTTTTTTTTTTATTGTTAAAACCTTTGATTTATTTTAGGTTTTACGTACTTGTTATCAGTGAAAATAAATATTATGAATACTACTTGGCTTGTAATTATATACATGTCGGAGATGAAAGGAAAGCCGAAGCCTTTCCTTGGAAATTTTGGGAACATCCTCTAGTACCTTAGCCTAGATTTTATTATAGTTGTAATTGCTTAAGATTTGTAATAAGCGAGATTGGGTTCGAGGTGACAATCGGTCGCTGAACGTAGCCACGGTCACGGGATGGATGTTTTATCTAACGGAGGTCTGGAGTGGTTGTATGTGTTTTCCGAGGAATGTGGTTGTGGCGGCATGCGGCCTCGAGAGCGGGCCTAGCCACGTGTGATGTTGCCTCGGAGGTGCCGATGCAATGGGACATACATTGTATTAGTAATCAAAACTCCAGGCAGAAACTGCCTAGCAACGGCGTTTGGAACTTTCTCGATGCTTCCAACGAGTGTGCCTAGCAACGGCGTTTGGAACCTTCTCGATGCTTCCAAACGGGTATAGAAAACAAAATGCAATCGTACAGGGAGAAAAATCACCACGAGGCTGGCATTCTTGCGATTGCCTTGGAGAGTGATACATCGAGCATTTTCGACGATCGCATTTGCGTCTAAGTCAGTTTCGCTTAGTAAGGAGTTATCCCGGTGACCGTGGATTCGTTTGAACTCAAACATTGCTAATAGTATTATTTAATTTAATTTAATTATTCGTAGATCGTATTATTCATTAGTCTTAGTGTTTGTTAGACTTATTATTAGTTGTACTTATTATTTGTTAAGCTTAGTGATAGACCTGTATATACGTGTAAATAAAATCTCGGCTTTGTGAAACGATGGCTAGTCCACATGAAGAGTCGTCGCGCGCCCAAAATTCGAATCGTGATCCGACATACATATATGCGTACGTATTGGTAAGTAGTATAAATGAGATTTGTTTTATTGTTATAAATATATAAGTATATATCATCAATAGGAATAAATATCACAAATGTACCTTGTCTTCGAGTATATATATATATATATATATAGTGGTGAACATAAGTGAAAATTATATGCATAGTTATAAATATTGTTTGTTTACAGGTGGATAGCATCAGTATTTGGTTTCGTACAAATACTTTACAGTTCCACTGTGTGAATTGCTATTCATGTTGTTCCATCCGTCGTTCAGAAAATGGTTGATGAGTTCGCCATCAGTTCTGTACACACATATAAAAATAGTTAATGTATATATGTAGTATCGTGAGTGAGAGGCCTGGGAGTTGGCGGGTGATCCGCGTGGAATGTCGCGAGAGCCGAGGCGTTTGTTTTTGATCGCGTAGTTTTGGAAAGAGGAGACCTACGTGATCTTGGCCACGAGCGGTTGCCAAGGGACGGGAGAAAAGGAATCAACAAACAGAGTTTGCGAGTGGCGTTGCCGAGAGAGTGTTGATTGCATTTTGTGAAAGTCGAGTCGTTATCTAATTATTTAGTTGTGCTGTTTTCTGTACGTTTGGTGTGAATAGTTCAGGTTGAACAACAATCGTCTTTTTCTGTCCGATTAACATCTGTATCATCCATTCCTTGTAAATATATTATATCACGATATTACATATATATATTATTTATTTTTTTTTATATATATAATTTTCGTTTGGATCTGTTCCTTTGTACGAATACTGTATCCCTGTATATAATATAATATATATAATATGTTATAATTATGTTAGTTGTTATTTATTATATATATTTTCCTTAACTCTCTCCCCATTTTCCTTGTTTTTTTTTTTTTTTTTTTTTTTTTTTTTTTTTTATTAGTACCTAACATTGCTATTATGATGCTGTATTGTATTGCATTGGCTGTTATTTGTATGTGCGCGCGACGAATTTTTCAACATGGTCGCTCGCGTGTCTCTTTGGTATGGCGTTGGTTTAATGTCAACAGTAACGTGTTGTTGAAATAACTAATTAATTGTTAAGCACTATAATTTTATTTAGTAGTGTTTTGTAATATTGTTTTGTGTTTCATGATATTGTGTGTGTCAATACCGTGTGCTACTTTAATGTGATAGCATGGATTGTATTGTTACCGAATTTCAATAGTCATTGTTTTGATTATACGTGACTTGCATTTATGTAAGTCTCGTTTAATTTAGTTAATGTTTTGTGTATTGTGTTACCAGTTATTTCGTGTAGCATAACTTTATTCCTTCGCACCGAGGTCAGTTATGTCTTGTCGTTAATATTTAGTTAGTCTATCTTGATTAATATATATATTTAACAAATATTTAAGAAACAATGGCGAGTGTAGTGGAATCGTTGGACGAAGAAATGGTTTTGACATTGTCGGAAAAGCTTAAAGCATGGGATGCGAACTTTCGCGATATGAGTGCAAAACTCGCCGAATTACAAAGCGGCTTATTCGAACTTAAAACAAAACAAGAACCTAAAACACCCGTATCGCCGCCGACAACGCAACAAGAGACGGTCCAGCCGAGTGGACATACCCAGCCAATTAAGCTAAAAGATGCGATCGAATCGGTGCCAGTGTTTGACGGATATCGACCATCGGTATTCCACTTTTTAAGAGCTTGTGAGCGCGCGCGAAATATGATTTCCAGATATCAAGAACCTCAATTGGTAAAATTGTTAGTAAATAAGCTCCGTGGACACGCGCTCCTCGCCATCGAAGACACAGAATTAACGAGTCTAAACGATTTCGGAAACAAATTAAAGGATCTATTCGGCCCAAAGAAATCTCTTAACGAATATAAAGGGGAATTAGGAACGATATTTCAACGACCCGGGGAAGACATATTAGATTATATGGATCGCGTTAGAAATCTTAGATTGGCAATAATGGACGGAGAAAGAGGCGACTACGGCATCATATCCCCCGATATCTAAGATACTATAGATTGGGAAACGAAAGAAGCTTTCGTTAAAGGACTTCCGAACGAGGTATATGTGCGAGTAAAAATAGCAGGGTACCATACTTTAGAAGATGCGTATCGTCAAGCCGTCAAAGCAACACACGAATTGAAACAAATAACCGATAGAACGCGACCCCAACGACCGACACCCTCGAACTATTACAGACGCGACAACGCACATCCTTCGAACACTAACAACAATATCAGGAACAACCGCCAAGATCGAAGATCGCTACCTCCATCGCAGAATTTTTTGAATTCTACAAGACAAAATATCACGTGTAACTATTGCAAAAAACCCGGGCATCTAGTGAAAGACTGTTACAAATTTAAAGCCCGAGTAGATGCCGGATTAATCGTACCCTATGCTTCGAGACCATCGGGAAACCAAACACGTCCTTCGGGAGAATGGGGCGAGCCACGAAGGAACGATACGCCGAATCGCCCAAGAGTACAGGCGGCAACCAGGCGACCGGCGCCGACGGCAACAAACAGAACGAGGACAGCCACCCCCGCGAGATCGACTCCACCACCCATAACGAGAGACAGAGCGAACGCAATGCCGACCATAAGATCGAACGAACAACCACTAAATATTGTGGGGGAGTCATCCCACAACCAAACGAGGTCACAGACAGAGAATCCAGAATCTCAAGGCAAAAGGAAAAGAGTGAAGCACAAGCAACCGGCGAAGGAAAATCATCAGGAGTTGAATTCAGATTCGGAAGGCGACCTCTCCGAATTATTTCAATAAAATTTAACGATTCCCCAACGAACCCAACTGCACGAATAGTTTCCCCAGATCTAAAGACTAAGACGAGTTTATTATTAGACTCTGGATCGGAAATCAACATTATCAAGAAACCTGCTTTACTCGATTCAGCCATCATCGACGAAAAGGAATCAATCGAAGTGCGAGGAATTACGGCAACGAGCCTGGTCTCCCTAGGGCAGACGGTAATACAGGTTGCGGGCCATCCGGTTGGTTTTCATCATAGTCGATGATTCATTGCTAATCGATCAAGACGGAATCCTAGGATCCGAATTTTTTGCAGGTTGTAAGGCTCGTTTAGATTATGAGGGAAAACATATCAGATGGGGAAATATTTATATTCCCTTCGATAGTAAAGAAAAAATAATTATACCGAAGCGAAGTTCAATAACGTGTTCAGTTAATATCGCTAATCCAGAGATAAAAGAGGGATTTATTCCAAGAATCGAGCCGAACAAGGGAATCTATTTTGGTAATGCAGTTGTGAGGAATCATAAAGGAAAAGGTTACATAAGAGTAATAAATACTACTTCGAGAGATTACGTATTTACAACACCAACGATGGTAATTAAAGAATTTGAAAATCCCCCCCGCCCCCCACCCCGCTTCCTAGGACAGCGTGCAATACAGTTCTAAGATCGGAGGAAAGTAGATACGATAAAATAAATGAGTTACTACGACTCGAACATTTGAACGAAGAAGAAAAGGAAAATGCTAAAAAATTGATTCGTAATAATCAAGATAGGTTTCATATTCCAGGAGATACATTGGAAGCAACCGAAGTTCTGGAACATAGGATAATTACAACGGATAATATACCCATCAATACTAAACAGTATCGATATCCACCAATACATCGAGAAGAAATAAATCGACAGGTCCAAGAACTACTAGATACGGACGTAGTGGAACCATCAATATCTCCATATAACTCCCCGTTATGGATTGTGCTCAAAAACCCGATTCGCAAGGAAATAAGCGCTGGAGATTAGTCATCGATTATAGAAAATTGAACGATAAAACGATTGGCGATGCCTTCCCACTACCCAACATTACAGAAATATTGGATCAATTAGGAAGTGCAAAATATTTTTCCACGTTTGACTTGGCATCGGGCTTTCACCAGATCCGTATGTCACAGGAAGATGCCCACAAAACTGCATTTTCGACACCATACGGGCATTTTCAATTCAAAAGAATGCCCTTTGGATTAAAAGATGCCCCAGCAACATTTCAACGTTTGATGAATTCAATATTATCTGGTCTGCAAGGAATAGAACTATTCGTCTATCTGGATGACATAGTGATTTATTCCACGTCTCTCCAAGAACGCGAAATTAAATTTAATAAATTAATGGAAAGACTGAGGAAAGCTAAATTACGATTACAACCTGATAAGTGCGAATTTTTACGACACGAGGTGAATTATTTAGGACATATAATTAGTGAGGATGGCGTGAAACCCGACCCAAAGAAAGTCGAAGCCGTATCAAAATTTCCACGACCAAAGAGGGCGAAAAATATCAAACGATTTCTGGGACTAGCAGGATATTACAGAAGATTTATACCCGATTTCCCCAAGGTCGCGAAACCATTGACACAACTATTAAAGAAAGATACTCCCTTTAAATGGACAGAAAATCAAGAAAACGCATTCAATAATTTAAAGACAGCGTTAGTGACGAAACCCATCCTGCAATATCCAGACTTTTCTAAACCCTTTAACCTTACTACAGACGCATCAGGATATGCAATAAGCGGTGTACTGAGTCAAGGGCCAATCGGAAAGGATTTGCCGATTGCGTATGCCTCAAGGCTATTAAATCCCGCCGAACGAAACTACTCTACCATAGAAAAGGAGTGTCTGGCAATTGTTTACAGCGCAATGCACTTCCGACCGTATCTTTACGGAAGAAAGTTTACCATCGTAACCGATCATAAACCTTTAGCGTGGATGCATTCTATCAAAGATCCTACTTCAAGAATTTGGAAATGGAAATTAAAGTTATCGGACTTCGAATTTGATATTGTATACAAAGAAGGCAGGGCGAACGCAAACGCAGACGCATTATCTAGGAACCCTCCGGAAGTTTGTTTACCAATCAGAAAGAGAGAGGAAGTCTCACCGATTCGCTATCCTGTCTCAAAAAGATTCGAAATAGATACGTCAACCGAAGACTCTCCCATATTCGAAGCTAAACCACACGTCTTGCCTCAATCCAGTGATTCTAAAAATCAAGGAAAGGGTTTTACCCGAAAACATTTTACAATAGAAGAAACCCCCATAAAATATTTAGACCAAGCATTAGCAGAAATCGATGTAAGTACAGATAGAGCAATAACCAATCGAGAAAAAGAAGGCACGGATACAACAAGCGAAAAAGAGACCTCCACTGTAATTCCAGAACTAATTCAACAACGAGAAAAGGACACGAGACCTACGATAATTGCGGAACTAAGAATTTCAGAAACCCGAGACTCAATTGCGAGAGTAAATGACCATAAAGTAGTATTTATAGATATACATGGCAATCCGATAGATAAAGGAGCCTTAGAAATGAAGGAAACGGGAAAGTTACCTCGTTATGAAGATTTAATGTTAGAAAAAGCAAGATTGAATTACGATTCTGGAAAATACATTGTATTCCTACCGATAAAGGAAAATAGAAATATTCCAATAACACCAGAAAATTTATTAAACTCGCTAAGATCTCTATTAGACGCAGTAAATGAGAAACAATACCCTGGCGATATACAATCAGAAAATTAAAGGAAATATTTATGGAAAAAACCTTAACCATCACCATTTGCACTGGGGAAGTAATTACCCCATCTGTGGAAGCGCGGAACAACATAATACGAGAAAAACATGAATCAAGCGTAGCAGGACACAAAGGAATAACAAAAACTTATCAAAGAATACGACAACATTACTATTGGGAAAATATGAAAAAGGAAATTCAAGATTACGTAAGAACATGTAAGGAATGTCAATTGAAGAAACTCACAAGAATAAAAGCAAAGCAACCAATGGTACTTACAGACACACCAGGTAAAGCGTTCGATAAGGTTAGTATGGATATTATAGGTCCATTACCAAAAACCCAAAAGGGAAACGAATATATATTAACTATCCAAGACTTATTAACAAAATACTCAATTGGGATTCCACTAGGAGGAATCTCTTCAGCCTCTCGGCCTATCTTAGCGGACGTTTTTGTAAAGCGATTTATTTGTCGTTTCGGGTCACCGAGAGCTATTCTCACTGATCAAGGAACGAACTTTACATCCTCACTAATGAAGAAAGTAGCAAAGAGATTCCGCATCAAACAATATACCACGACGGCATATCATCCACAAAGTAACGGTTCAATCGAAAGATCTCACCACGTGCTGATAGAATATCTCAAATTATACATTGAAAATTCCAAAAATTGGGACGAATGGGTAGAATTAGCTATGTTTTCCTATAATACCTCTGTACACGAAGGAACGAAATTCTCCCCGCACGAATTAGTTTTTGGACATCTAGCCAGAGAACCTACTGGTGAAGTAATAATCGAAGAGAACATGGAACCAACTTACGCAGAATATCTCGAAGATCTGTTCGATAAAATTAACACCGTACAACGAATGGCGAGAGAAAATTTGATAAAATCCAAACTAAGATCAAAAGAATATTACGACCGACGAATCAACCCCCAAGATTTTAAAATAGGAGATTCGATATATTTACTAAAAGAACCCAGTAAAGGAAAATTCTCCGATCAATATACTGGACCATACAAAGTGCTAGAAATCTTGCAGAACCAAAACGTCAAGATCGAAGTAAAAGGGATTCCGCGAACGGTGCATTTAAACAAGTTAAAACTAGCGCATAATCGAAATAAGCAATGAATAAAGCGATTTCAGTGGGCAACGTAGTGCGGTAGTATATGTTATAGTGCTGTTCGTCGAATAATACAGATATCGAACACCTAAAAGGAAAAAGGAAAATTATTATACGTGTTTCAATTATTGCTTAAATATAAAACGTGTTAACTTAATGAACAATTAACTAGTGAAAGTGAAAGTTACCTTGTGAACAAGTGATCAACATACAAGAAAGTGTACGTGCAAGTATAGGTTATGGATCGTTGTTCGTGGAACACAATGTATGACAGCTACCTAAAATAAGTGAATAAATTAGTTTCAATTGTCTCAGTGCAAAATACAAGGTTACTAAATGTTATAACTATATTATGGATAAATCAAAAGGAGGTGTAACACTGTCCGTCGAATAATACAGATAGCGAAAACCTAAAAAGAAAAAGGGAAAATTATTATGTGTACTCCAATTATTGTTTGAATATACAACGTGTCGATTCAATAAATAATTAAAAGAGGGGAAGTGAAAGTTACCTTGTAAACAAGTAATCATCAAACAAGAAGGTCTACATGCAAAATATGATATGGCTCCCTGCTTGCGGGACACCATGTACCAGCTGAAAATAAACGAACGAATTAACTTCAATTGCCTTAATGCAAAGAGCAGCATCGCTAAATGTTATAACGGTGCTGTGGAGGCGTGGCAGTGTTCGTCGAATGACACAGATAGCGGAAACTTGGAAAAAGAAAAGAAGTTTATTACGAGTGTTCCAATTACTGTTTGAATGTAAAACGTGTTAGTTCAACGAATAACGAAAACAGTGAAAGTGCAACTTACCTCGTGAACAATCAATCACCATACAAGGAAGTGTACATGCATGGATTTCGCAGATTAACAAAAAGAAATAAAATAGCTGATAAATATAGAAAGTGGTTAGAAAATAATTAAGATAGATTAATTGAGAGTTAGTAATAAATATAACCGGAGTAAAAGGATATTTTATTGTGTATTAATCTACGTAGTATTGTTATATTATTATATCTAACATGTAGAAGTGGATTTTGTACGCATATATGTATATAGTTACAATCCAAGTAGTATTCATAATATTTATTTTCACTGATAACAAGTACGTAAAACCTAAAATAAAACAAAGGTTTTAACAATAAAAAAAAAAACAAAAAAAAGGGGGAAGAAGAAAAAAAAGGAAAGAAAAAAAATATAATATATATAAATATAAAATTTTCTTTTTCTATAAAAGGTTATTCCTATTTCTGATAAACTCGAGAAACGAAAACATTATACCATGATACACTGACACAAAGATACACCACACAGAAGAAACTAATAGAGAACGCTTTAAGCTTGGCAAACTTACCGCCCGACGAATTTGCATACACCATAACCAAAACCCAGGACACATGGCTTTGATTGTTATTTAATAAAGTTTTGGGTTTATAAAATAACGATTCACTTAGATTCGTTTTCTCCAATATATTTCAGTCTTATAACACGTCTTACCACACAGGAATCTCCAAGTCAATAGAACAACGTGGTCGACTTCTAAGACAAAAGAGCGTCGTTAGAAGTCGTACCAACTTAGCTTGTAGTAAGCAGCGATCATACCAACTTAACATTTCTCAACACTCCCCTTTGATCGCTAGTTTCTACAAGCCCCATAGCTTTGGTAAATTGCTGGGTCTTAATCCTATTTAGGCCTTTGGTGAGAATGTCAGCCACATTCTCAGGACTAGGTACATAAGTATAATCTAGTATCCCCCTCGATACGCAGTTCTTAACGTAAAAGTAGCGCACTTGGACGTGCTTAGAACTCTCAGCAACTATTTCGTCCTTTGACCATGAAATAGCTCCGATATTATCGCAGAATATCTTGCAGGGGCGATGGCAATATGACAGTTGACCCAATTCCTTTAACAGTAAAGAAATCCACACTGTTTCCCTTGCTGCTTCCTGCATTGCCACAAATTCCGCTTCGCACGTCGATTGAGCTATAATCGGTTGTTTTTTGGATAGCCAGGATATCGCACCACCAGCGAGTATGAACACATACCCGCTCCTGGATTTCCTGTCTACCGTACAACCCGCAAAATCCGAGTCGCAAAACACCTTCAGAGGTTGCCCGGTCCTTTGGTATACTAACTTCAAGTCTTTGGTCTTTAGTAAATATCTGAATACCCGCTTCGCTGCTTTCCAATCGGATACAGTCGGATTCGCGCATCTTTGGCTTAGTTTCCCTGTTGCACACGCAACATCAGGACGACTTACAGTAGCTACATACATTATGTGCCCCACAGCTTGTTCATATAATTTACTGTCGAGAGGCTCATCACGTTCAATATCAAAACCAGCCTCGCATTCTCTAGCTAGCGGTGTCGACACTCCCACCACCCCAACCTCACGAGTAATGTCAAACAGATCCAGCATTTGACCTATCTGTACAGATTGATCGAATACTACAGTGGTGCTGTTTGGCTTACTCAGGTGGATGGACAGAAATTGAGTGTCTACGCCTAGCATTCTAACATCTAATTTGTCCTTAATCCTAGTTTTGAATATCTCAATCCACTCATTCGTCCCAAACACGAGGATGTCGTCCACATACACAGCTACAATAAATTTTTTAGACGCATATATATATATATATATGTTTCTGACAATGTAACCTTCATTTCTTTAATAATACAATATTGTATGTTTTATGTATTCGTTAAACTATTAGTTTTTGACTTCATGTATACTTTTATTTCATAAATTGATAATATTGTATTTATTGCATAGTATTGGAAGCACTGTCTCTAATATTTACTAGGTTATTACATGTTCGGCATATATGTTTATACTTATATGTAACTCTCCAAATTGATTGATTGAAATATATATATATATATATATATATATATATATATATATATATATATATATATATATATATATATATATATATATATATATATATATATATATATATATATTCCTGGCGTTTCAATTATTTTCCCCTTTTGTAGTTATTCTTATTTCCTGGTTTATTTTGAATTGTGTGTATATGTATTTTGTTTATTGGTTGGATCCGTTAATCGCCCTCGTTTTGTTAATCCTTCCTTTCGTTTCGTAGTGCCGTGTGTTCGTTTGTGCATTCAAATCCTTATTCGCGTGTTTTGTATAGAATGGTTTTCTTGTTCTTGTTACGGCGTGTGCGGAGCGCGGGACGTGACACCCCCGCCCTTGAAGTTCAAATTTCCAAAGGAAATTTGACTGATGGTATCTCTGAGTTCGCTCAAGGCGGACGTAGATGTCGTTGGTAGTTGAGTGACTACCGGTGTTATCGATATCCCTTGAGGTTGTGCTGTTTGATCATCGATATTTCGTCTTCTTTTGAGGTATCGTAGCGGGTGGGTGACTGAGCCGCATATTGCTCCTAATAGGGCGATTCCACATTCGTAAGTTTCACGTAACTGGTATCCGTGTGCGGCTATATCTATTATTGTTTTGATTAGTTTAAATATTGCGAGTATTCCAAATATTGCTGCACTGACAGTTCCAAATTCCATAAAACCAGTCCATAAGCTTGATACGGTATTTTTCGCTATTGTCGTTAATGTGTTTTGTCCATCATTCCCAGGATGTTTACTGTTCCAGGGACGATTGTTTTTCCTGTTGCTCCTCTCGCCAATGCGTTCGAGACTGCAGATTTTCTGCCGGGAACATGACGTGGCTTCCGCTCGTGGCCAACGACGATGGTGCTGAATATCGCCACGTTTGGCGCACGTCCGGGTGGAGTTCCTGTGGTGCGATTCCTTTGCCAAACGGGTAGTTCCGAGTAGCATTTTGTTGTATGTCGTACCTTTACTTGTACCGGAATGCATTTGACTATATGGATCGCTTCTCCTGCGATCAGAGCCATGTGTCCTGGGTTTTGGTTATGGTGTATGCAAATTCGTCGGGCGGTAAGTTTGCCAAGCTTAAAGCGTTCTCTGTTAGTTTCTTCTGTGTGGTGTATCTTTGTGTCAGTGTATCATGGTATAATGTTTTCATTTCTCGAGTTTATCAGAAATAGTAATAACCTTTTATAGAAAAAGAAAATTTTATATTTATATATATTTGTTAAGGAAATTCGAGGATTTGGGAATACAAATTATTGCCTATATTTCCCACACAACAGTTATACATCTATATTACTCTCTGAAGAACGTCTTGCACGCACGCTGGTCGCCAACCGACTATCCTAGATTCTGCTAACATCTGGCAACAGTCTTTTGTCTCCACTAAGCCTTGACGCCCTCTGGCCCTTACACACACACTCTCATGTACAGTGTAAATGTATCACTTCCCTAACAATATTATATTTTTTTTCTTTCCTTTTTTCTCTTCTTTATTTTTCTTCTTCCCCTTTTTCTTTCTTTTTTTTTGTTTTTTTTTTATTGTTAAAACCTTTGATTTATTTTAGGTTTTACGTACTTGTTATCAGTGAAAATAAATATTATGAATACTACTTGGCTTGTAATTATATACATGTCGGAGATGAAAGGAAAGCCGAAGCCTTTCCTTGGAAATTTTGGGAACATCCTCTAGTACCTTAGCCTAGATTTTATTATAGTTGTAATTGCTTAAGATTTGTAATAAGCGAGATTGGGTTCGAGGTGACAATCGGTCGCTGAACGTAGCCACGGTCACGGGATGGATGTTTTATCTAACGGAGGTCTGGAGTGGTTGTATGTGTTTTCCGAGGAATGTGGTTGTGGCGGCATGCGGCCTCGAGAGCGGGCCTAGCCACGTGTGATGTTGCCTCGGAGGTGCCGATGCAATGGGACATACATTGTATTAGTAATCAAAACTCCAGGCAGAAACTGCCTAGCAACGGCGTTTGGAACTTTCTCGATGCTTCCAACGAGTGTGCCTAGCAACGGCGTTTGGAACCTTCTCGATGCTTCCAAACGGGTATAGAAAACAAAATGCAATCGTACAGGGAGAAAAATCACCACGAGGCTGGCATTCTTGCGATTGCCTTGGAGAGTGATACATCGAGCATTTTCGACGATCGCATTTGCGTCTAAGTCAGTTTCGCTTAGTAAGGAGTTATCCCGGTGACCGTGGATTCGTTTGAACTCAAACATTGCTAATAGTATTATTTAATTTAATTTAATTATTCGTAGATCGTATTATTCATTAGTCTTAGTGTTTGTTAGACTTATTATTAGTTGTACTTATTATTTGTTAAGCTTAGTGATAGACCTGTATATACGTGTAAATAAAATCTCGGCTTTGTGAAACGATGGCTAGTCCACATGAAGAGTCGTCGCGCGCCCAAAATTCGAATCGTGATCCGACATACATATATGCGTACGTATTGGTAAGTAGTATAAATGAGATTTGTTTTATTGTTATAAATATATAAGTATATATCATCAATAGGAATAAATATCACAAATGTACCTTGTCTTCGAGTATATATATATATATATATATAGTGGTGAACATAAGTGAAAATTATATGCATAGTTATAAATATTGTTTGTTTACAGGTGGATAGCATCAGTATTTGGTTTCGTACAAATACTTTACAGTTCCACTGTGTGAATTGCTATTCATGTTGTTCCATCCGTCGTTCAGAAAATGGTTGATGAGTTCGCCATCAGTTCTGTACACACATATAAAAATAGTTAATGTATATATGTAGTATCGTGAGTGAGAGGCCTGGGAGTTGGCGGGTGATCCGCGTGGAATGTCGCGAGAGCCGAGGCGTTTGTTTTTGATCGCGTAGTTTTGGAAAGAGGAGACCTACGTGATCTTGGCCACGAGCGGTTGCCAAGGGACGGGAGAAAAGGAATCAACAAACAGAGTTTGCGAGTGGCGTTGCCGAGAGAGTGTTGATTGCATTTTGTGAAAGTCGAGTCGTTATCTAATTATTTAGTTGTGCTGTTTTCTGTACGTTTGGTGTGAATAGTTCAGGTTGAACAACAATCGTCTTTTTCTGTCCGATTAACATCTGTATCATCCATTCCTTGTAAATATATTATATCACGATATTACATATATATATTATTTATTTTTTTTTATAGATATAATTTTCGTTTGGATCTGTTCCTTTGTACGAATACTGTATCCCTGTATATAATATAATATATATAATATGTTATAATTATGTTAGTTGTTATTTATTATATATATTTTCCTTAACTCTCTCCCCCTTTTCCTTGTTTTTTTTTTTTTTTTTTTTTTTTTTTATTAGTACCTAACATTGCTATTATGATGCTGTATTGTATTGCATTGGCTGTTATTTGTATGTGCGCGCGACGAATTTTTCAACATGGTCGCTCGCGTGTCTCTTTGGTATGGCGTTGGTTTAATGTCAACAGTAACGTGTTGTTGAAATAACTAATTAATTGTTAATCACTATAATTTTATTTAGTAGTGTTTTGTAATATTGTTTTGTGTTTCATGATATTGTGTGTGTCAATACCGTGTGCTACTTTAATGTGATAGCATGGATTGTATTGTTACCGAATTTCAATAGTCATTGTTTTGATTATACGTGACTTGCATTTATGTAAGTCTCGTTTAATTTAGTTAATGTTTTGTGTATTGTGTTACCAGTTATTTCGTGTAGCATAACTTTATTCCTTCGCACCGAGGTCAGTTATGTCTTGTCGTTAATATTTAGTTAGTCTATCTTGATTAATATATATATTTAACAAATATTTAAGAAACAATGGCGAGTGTAGTGGAATCGTTGGACGAAGAAATGGTTTTGACATTGTCGGAAAAGCTTAAAGCATGGGATGCGAACTTTCGCGATATGAGTGCAAAACTCGCCGAATTACAAAGCGGCTTATTCGAACTTAAAACAAAACAAGAACCTAAAACACCCGTATCGCCGCCGACAACGCAACAAGAGACGGTCCAGCCGAGTGGACATACCCAGCCAATTAAGCTAAAAGATGCGATCGAATCGGTGCCAGTGTTTGACGGATATCGACCATCGGTATTCCACTTTTTAAGAGCTTGTGAGCGCGCGCGAAATATGATTTCCAGATATCAAGAACCTCAATTGGTAAAATTGTTAGTAAATAAGCTCCGTGGACACGCGCTCCTCGCCATCGAAGACACAGAATTAACGAGTCTAAACGATTTCGGAAACAAATTAAAGGATCTATTCGGCCCAAAGAAATCTCTTAACGAATATAAAGGGGAATTAGGAACGATATTTCAACGACCCGGGGAAGACATATTAGATTATATGGATCGCGTTAGAAATCTTAGATTGGCAATAATGGACGGAGAAACGAAAGAAGCTTTCGTTAAAGGACTTCCGAACGAGGTATATGTGCGAGTAAAAATAGCAGGGTACCATACTTTAGAAGATGCGTATCGTCAAGCCGTCAAAGCAACACACGAATTGAAACAAATAACCGATAGAACGCGACCCCAACGACCGACACCCTCGAACTATTACAGACGCGACAACGCACATCCTTCGAACACTAACAACAATATCAGGAACAACCGCCAAGATCGAAGATCGCTACCTCCATCGCAGAATTTTTTGAATTCTACAAGACAAAATATCACGTGTAACTATTGCAAAAAACCCGGGCATCTAGTGAAAGACTGTTACAAATTTAAAGCCCGAGTAGATGCCGGATTAATCGTACCCTATGCTTCGAGACCATCGGGAAACCAAACACGTCCTTCGGGAGAATGGGGCGAGCCACGAAGGAACGATACGCCGAATCGCCCAAGAGTACAGGCGGCAACCAGGCGACCGGCGCCGACGGCAACAAACAGAACGAGGACAGCCACCCCCGCGAGATCGACTCCACCACCCATAACGAGAGACAGAGCGAACGCAATGCCGACCATAAGATCGAACGAACAACCACTAAATATTGTGGGGGAGTCATCCCACAACCAAACGAGGTCACAGACAGAGAATCCAGAATCTCAAGGCAAAAGGAAAAGAGTGAAGCACAAGCAACCGGCGAAGGAAAATCATCAGGAGTTGAATTCAGATTCGGAAGGCGACCTCTCCGAATTATTTCAATAAAATTTAACGATTCCCCAACGAACCCAACTGCACGAATAGTTTCCCCAGATCTAAAGACTAAGACGAGTTTATTATTAGACTCTGGATCGGAAATCAACATTATCAAGAAACCTGCTTTACTCGATTCAGCCATCATCGACGAAAAGGAATCAATCGAAGTGCGAGGAATTACGGCAACGAGCCTGGTCTCCCTAGGGCAGACGGTAATACAGGTTGCGGGCCATCCGGTTGGTTTTCATCATAGTCGATGATTCATTGCTAATCGATCAAGACGGAATCCTAGGATCCGAATTTTTTGCAGGTTGTAAGGCTCGTTTAGATTATGAGGGAAAACATATCAGATGGGGAAATATTTATATTCCCTTCGATAGTAAAGAAAAAATAATTATACCGAAGCGAAGTTCAATAACGTGTTCAGTTAATATCGCTAATCCAGAGATAAAAGAGGGATTTATTCCAAGAATCGAGCCGAACAAGGGAATCTATTTTGGTAATGCAGTTGTGAGGAATCATAAAGGAAAAGGTTACATAAGAGTAATAAATACTACTTCGAGAGATTACGTATTTACAACACCAACGATGGTAATTAAAGAATTTGAAAATCCCCCCCGCCCCCCACCCCGCTTCCTAGGACAGCGTGCAATACAGTTCTAAGATCGGAGGAAAGTAGATACGATAAAATAAATGAGTTACTACGACTCGAACATTTGAACGAAGAAGAAAAGGAAAATGCTAAAAAATTGATTCGTAATAATCAAGATAGGTTTCATATTCCAGGAGATACATTGGAAGCAACCGAAGTTCTGGAACATAGGATAATTACAACGGATAATATACCCATCAATACTAAACAGTATCGATATCCACCAATACATCGAGAAGAAATAAATCGACAGGTCCAAGAACTACTAGATACGGACGTAGTGGAACCATCAATATCTCCATATAACTCCCCGTTATGGATTGTGCTCAAAAACCCGATTCGCAAGGAAATAAGCGCTGGAGATTAGTCATCGATTATAGAAAATTGAACGATAAAACGATTGGCGATGCCTTCCCACTACCCAACATTACAGAAATATTGGATCAATTAGGAAGTGCAAAATATTTTTCCACGTTTGACTTGGCATCGGGCTTTCACCAGATCCGTATGTCACAGGAAGATGCCCACAAAACTGCATTTTCGACACCATACGGGCATTTTCAATTCAAAAGAATGCCCTTTGGATTAAAAGATGCCCCAGCAACATTTCAACGTTTGATGAATTCAATATTATCTGGTCTGCAAGGAATAGAACTATTCGTCTATCTGGATGACATAGTGATTTATTCCACGTCTCTCCAAGAACGCGAAATTAAATTTAATAAATTAATGGAAAGACTGAGGAAAGCTAAATTACGATTACAACCTGATAAGTGCGAATTTTTACGACACGAGGTGAATTATTTAGGACATATAATTAGTGAGGATGGCGTGAAACCCGACCCAAAGAAAGTCGAAGCCGTATCAAAATTTCCACGACCAAAGAGGGCGAAAAATATCAAACGATTTCTGGGACTAGCAGGATATTACAGAAGATTTATACCCGATTTCCCCAAGGTCGCGAAACCATTGACACAACTATTAAAGAAAGATACTCCCTTTAAATGGACAGAAAATCAAGAAAACGCATTCAATAATTTAAAGACAGCGTTAGTGACGAAACCCATCCTGCAATATCCAGACTTTTCTAAACCCTTTAACCTTACTACAGACGCATCAGGATATGCAATAAGCGGTGTACTGAGTCAAGGGCCAATCGGAAAGGATTTGCCGATTGCGTATGCCTCAAGGCTATTAAATCCCGCCGAACGAAACTACTCTACCATAGAAAAGGAGTGTCTGGCAATTGTTTACAGCGCAATGCACTTCCGACCGTATCTTTACGGAAGAAAGTTTACCATCGTAACCGATCATAAACCTTTAGCGTGGATGCATTCTATCAAAGATCCTACTTCAAGAATTTGGAAATGGAAATTAAAGTTATCGGACTTCGAATTTGATATTGTATACAAAGAAGGCAGGGCGAACGCAAACGCAGACGCATTATCTAGGAACCCTCCGGAAGTTTGTTTACCAATCAGAAAGAGAGAGGAAGTCTCACCGATTCGCTATCCTGTCTCAAAAAGATTCGAAATAGATACGTCAACCGAAGACTCTCCCATATTCGAAGCTAAACCACACGTCTTGCCTCAATCCAGTGATTCTAAAAATCAAGGAAAGGGTTTTACCCGAAAACATTTTACAATAGAAGAAACCCCCATAAAATATTTAGACCAAGCATTAGCAGAAATCGATGTAAGTACAGATAGAGCAATAACCAATCGAGAAAAAGAAGGCACGGATACAACAAGCGAAAAAGAGACCTCCACTGTAATTCCAGAACTAATTCAACAACGAGAAAAGGACACGAGACCTACGATAATTGCGGAACTAAGAATTTCAGAAACCCGAGACTCAATTGCGAGAGTAAATGACCATAAAGTAGTATTTATAGATATACATGGCAATCCGATAGATAAAGGAGCCTTAGAAATGAAGGAAACGGGAAAGTTACCTCGTTATGAAGATTTAATGTTAGAAAAAGCAAGATTGAATTACGATTCTGGAAAATACATTGTATTCCTACCGATAAAGGAAAATAGAAATATTCCAATAACACCAGAAAATTTATTAAACTCGCTAAGATCTCTATTAGACGCAGTAAATGAGAAACAATACCCTGGCGATATACAATCAGAAAATTAAAGGAAATATTTATGGAAAAAACCTTAACCATCACCATTTGCACTGGGGAAGTAATTACCCCATCTGTGGAAGCGCGGAACAACATAATACGAGAAAAACATGAATCAAGCGTAGCAGGACACAAAGGAATAACAAAAACTTATCAAAGAATACGACAACATTACTATTGGGAAAATATGAAAAAGGAAATTCAAGATTACGTAAGAACATGTAAGGAATGTCAATTGAAGAAACTCACAAGAATAAAAGCAAAGCAACCAATGGTACTTACAGACACACCAGGTAAAGCGTTCGATAAGGTTAGTATGGATATTATAGGTCCATTACCAAAAACCCAAAAGGGAAACGAATATATATTAACTATCCAAGACTTATTAACAAAATACTCAATTGGGATTCCACTAGGAGGAATCTCTTCAGCCTCTCGGCCTATCTTAGCGGACGTTTTTGTAAAGCGATTTATTTGTCGTTTCGGGTCACCGAGAGCTATTCTCACTGATCAAGGAACGAACTTTACATCCTCACTAATGAAGAAAGTAGCAAAGAGATTCCGCATCAAACAATATACCACGACGGCATATCATCCACAAAGTAACGGTTCAATCGAAAGATCTCACCACGTGCTGATAGAATATCTCAAATTATACATTGAAAATTCCAAAAATTGGGACGAATGGGTAGAATTAGCTATGTTTTCCTATAATACCTCTGTACACGAAGGAACGAAATTCTCCCCGCACGAATTAGTTTTTGGACATCTAGCCAGAGAACCTACTGGTGAAGTAATAATCGAAGAGAACATGGAACCAACTTACGCAGAATATCTCGAAGATCTGTTCGATAAAATTAACACCGTACAACGAATGGCGAGAGAAAATTTGATAAAATCCAAACTAAGATCAAAAGAATATTACGACCGACGAATCAACCCCCAAGATTTTAAAATAGGAGATTCGATATATTTACTAAAAGAACCCAGTAAAGGAAAATTCTCCGATCAATATACTGGACCATACAAAGTGCTAGAAATCTTGCAGAACCAAAACGTCAAGATCGAAGTAAAAGGGATTCCGCGAACGGTGCATTTAAACAAGTTAAAACTAGCGCATAATCGAAATAAGCAATGAATAAAGCGATTTCAGTGGGCAACGTAGTGCGGTAGTATATGTTATAGTGCTGTTCGTCGAATAATACAGATATCGAACACCTAAAAGGAAAAAGGAAAATTATTATACGTGTTTCAATTATTGCTTAAATATAAAACGTGTTAACTTAATGAACAATTAACTAGTGAAAGTGAAAGTTACCTTGTGAACAAGTGATCAACATACAAGAAAGTGTACGTGCAAGTATAGGTTATGGATCGTTGTTCGTGGAACACAATGTATGACAGCTACCTAAAATAAGTGAATAAATTAGTTTCAATTGTCTCAGTGCAAAATACAAGGTTACTAAATGTTATAACTATATTATGGATAAATCAAAAGGAGGTGTAACACTGTCCGTCGAATAATACAGATAGCGAAAACCTAAAAAGAAAAAGGGAAAATTATTATGTGTACTCCAATTATTGTTTGAATATACAACGTGTCGATTCAATAAATAATTAAAAGAGGGGAAGTGAAAGTTACCTTGTAAACAAGTAATCATCAAACAAGAAGGTCTACATGCAAAATATGATATGGCTCCCTGCTTGCGGGACACCATGTACCAGCTGAAAATAAACGAACGAATTAACTTCAATTGCCTTAATGCAAAGAGCAGCATCGCTAAATGTTATAACGGTGCTGTGGAGGCGTGGCAGTGTTCGTCGAATGACACAGATAGCGGAAACTTGGAAAAAGAAAAGAAGTTTATTACGAGTGTTCCAATTACTGTTTGAATGTAAAACGTGTTAGTTCAACGAATAACGAAAACAGTGAAAGTGCAACTTACCTCGTGAACAATCAATCACCATACAAGGAAGTGTACATGCATGGATTTCGCAGATTAACAAAAAGAAATAAAATAGCTGATAAATATAGAAAGTGGTTAGAAAATAATTAAGATAGATTAATTGAGAGTTAGTAATAAATATAACCGGAGTAAAAGGATATTTTATTGTGTATTAATCTACGTAGTATTGTTATATTATTATATCTAACATGTAGAAGTGGATTTTGTACGCATATATGTATATAGTTACAATCCAAGTAGTATTCATAATATTTATTTTCACTGATAACAAGTACGTAAAACCTAAAATAAAACAAAGGTTTTAACAATAAAAAAAAAACAAAAAAAAGGGGGAAGAAGAAAAAAAAAGAAGAAAAAAAAAAGGAAAGAAAAAAAATATAATATATATAAATATAAAATTTTCTTTTTCTATAAAAGGTTATTCCTATTTCTGATAAACTCGAGAAACGAAAACATTATACCATGATACACTGACACAAAGATACACCACACAGAAGAAACTAATAGAGAACGCTTTAAGCTTGGCAAACTTACCGCCCGACGAATTTGCATACACCATAACCAAAACCCAGGACACATGGCTTTGATTGTTATTTAATAAGGTTTTGGGTTTATAAAATAACGATTCACTTAGATTCGTTTTCTCCAATATATTTCAGTCTTATAACACGTCTTACCACACAGGAATCTCCAAGTCAATAGAACAACGTGGTCGACTTCTAAGACAAAAGAGCGTCGTTAGAAGTCGTACCAACTTAGCTTGTAGTAAGCAGCGATCATACCAACTTAACATTTCTCAACACTCCCCTTTGATCGCTAGTTTCTACAAGCCCCATAGCTTTGGTAAATTGCTGGGTCTTAATCCTAGTTAGGCCTTTGGTGAGAATGTCAGCCACATTCTCAGGACTAGGTACATAAGTATAATCTAGTATCCCCCTCGATACGCAGTTCTTAACGTAAAAGTAGCGCACTTGGACGTGCTTAGAACTCTCAGCAAATATTTCGTCCTTTGACCATGAAATAGCTCCGATATTATCGCAGAATATCTTGCAGGGGCGATGGCAATATGACAGTTGACCCAATTCCTTTAACAGTAAAGAAATCCACACTGTTTCCCTTGCTGCTTCCTGCATTGCCACAAATTCCGCTTCGCACGTCGATTGAGCTATAATCGGTTGTTTTTTGGATAGCCAGGATATCGCACCACCAGCGAGTATGAACACATACCCGCTCCTGGATTTCCTGTCTACCGTACAACCCGCAAAATCCGAGTCGCAAAACACCTTCAGAGGTTGCCCGGTCCTTTGGTATACTAACTTCAAGTCTTTGGTCTTTAGTAAATATCTGAATACCCGCTTCGCTGCTTTCCAATCGGATACAGTCGGATTCGCGCATCTTTGGCTTAGTTTCCCTATTGCACACGCAACATCAGGACGACTTACAGTAGCTACATACATTATGTGCCCCACAGCTTGTTCATATAATTTACTGTCGAGAGGCTCATCACGTTCAATATCAAAACCAGCCTCGCATTCTCTAGCTAGCGGTGTCGACACTCCCACCACCCCAACCTCACGAGTAATGTCAAACAGATCCAGCATTTGACCTATCTGTACAGATTGATCGAATACTACAGTGGTGCTGTTTGGCTTACTCAGGTGGATGGACAGAAATTGAGTGTCTACGCCTAGCATTCTAACATCTAATTTGTCCTTAATCCTAGTTTTGAATATCTCAATCCACTCATTCGTCCCAAACACGAGGATGTCGTCCACATACACAGCTACAATAAATTTTTTAGACGCATATATATATATATATATGTTTCTGACAATGTAACCTTCATTTCTTTAATAATACAATATTGTATGTTTTATGTATTCGTTAAACTATTAGTTTTTGACTTCATGTATACTTTTATTTCATAAATTGATAATATTGTATTTATTGCATAGTATTGGAAGCACTGTCTCTAATATTTACTAGGTTATTACATGTTCGGCATATATGTTTATACTTATATGTAACTCTCCAAATTGATTGATTGAAATATATATATATATATATATATATATATATATATATATATATATATATATATATATATATTCCTGGCGTTTCAATTATTTTCCCCTTTTGTAGTTATTCTTATTTCCTGGTTTATTTTGAATTGTGTGTATATGTATTTTGTTTATTGGTTGGATCCGTTAATCGCCCTCGTTTTGTTAATCCTTCCTTTCGTTTCGTAGTGCCGTGTGTTCGTTTGTGCATTCAAATCCTTATTCGCGTGTTTTGTATAGAATGGTTTTCTTGTTCTTGTTACGGCGTGTGCGGAGCGCGGGACGTGACACCCCCGCCCTTGAAGTTCAAATTTCCAAAGGAAATTTGACTGATGGTATCTCTGAGTTCGCTCAAGGCGGACGTAGATGTCGTTGGTAGTTGAGTGACTACCGGTGTTATCGATATCCCTTGAGGTTGTGCTGTTTGATCATCGATATTTCGTCTTCTTTTGAGGTATCGTAGCGGGTGGGTGACTGAGCCGCATATTGCTCCTAATAGGGCGATTCCACATTCGTAAGTTTCACGTAACTGGTATCCGTGTGCGGCTATATCTATTATTGTTTTGATTAGTTTAAATATTGCGAGTATTCCAAATATTGCTGCACTGACAGTTCCAAATTCCATAAAACCAGTCCATAAGCTTGATACGGTATTTTTCGCTATTGTCGTTAATGTGTTTTGTCCATCATTCCCAGGATGTTTACTGTTCCAGGGACGATTGTTTTTCCTGTTGCTCCTCTCGCCAATGCGTTCGAGACTGCAGATTTTCTGCCGGGAACATGACGTGGCTTCCGCTCGTGGCCAACGACGATGGTGCTGAATATCGCCACGTTTGGCGCACGTCCGGGTGGAGTTCCTGTGGTGCGATTCCTTTGCCAAACGGGTAGTTCCGAGTAGCATTTTGTTGTATGTCGTACCTTTACTTGTACCGGAATGCATTTGACTATATGGATCGCTTCTCCTGCGATCAGAGCCATGTGTCCTGGGTTTTGGTTATGGTGTATGCAAATTCGTCGGGCGGTAAGTTTGCCAAGCTTAAAGCGTTCTCTGTTAGTTTCTTCTGTGTGGTGTATCTTTGTGTCAGTGTATCATGGTATAATGTTTTCATTTCTCGAGTTTATCAGAAATAGTAATAACCTTTTATAGAAAAAGAAAATTTTATATTTATATATATTTGTTAAGGAAATTCGAGGATTTGGGAATACAAATTATTGCCTATATTTCCCACACAACAGTTATACATCTATATTACTCTCTGAAGAACGTCTTGCACGCACGCTGGTCGCCAACCGACTATCCTAGATTCTGCTAACATCTGGCAACAGTCTTTTGTCTCCACTAAGCCTTGACGCCCTCTGGCCCTTACACACACACTCTCATGTACAGTGTAAATGTATCACTTCCCTAACAATATTATATTTTTTTTCTTTCCTTTTTTCTCTTCTTTATTTTTCTTCTTCCCCTTTTTCTTTCTTTTTTTTTGTTTTTTTTTTATTGTTAAAACCTTTGATTTATTTTAGGTTTTACGTACTTGTTATCAGTGAAAATAAATATTATGAATACTACTTGGCTTGTAATTATATACATGTCGGAGATGAAAGGAAAGCCGAAGCCTTTCCTTGGAAATTTTGGGAACATCCTCTAGTACCTTAGCCTAGATTTTATTATAGTTGTAATTGCTTAAGATTTGTAATAAGCGAGATTGGGTTCGAGGTGACAATCGGTCGCTGAACGTAGCCACGGTCACGGGATGGATGTTTTATCTAACGGAGGTCTGGAGTGGTTGTATGTGTTTTCCGAGGAATGTGGTTGTGGCGGCATGCGGCCTCGAGAGCGGGCCTAGCCACGTGTGATGTTGCCTCGGAGGTGCCGATGCAATGGGACATACATTGTATTAGTAATCAAAACTCCAGGCAGAAACTGCCTAGCAACGGCGTTTGGAACTTTCTCGATGCTTCCAACGAGTGTGCCTAGCAACGGCGTTTGGAACCTTCTCGATGCTTCCAAACGGGTATAGAAAACAAAATGCAATCGTACAGGGAGAAAAATCACCACGAGGCTGGCATTCTTGCGATTGCCTTGGAGAGTGATACATCGAGCATTTTCGACGATCGCATTTGCGTCTAAGTCAGTTTCGCTTAGTAAGGAGTTATCCCGGTGACCGTGGATTCGTTTGAACTCAAACATTGCTAATAGTATTATTTAATTTAATTTAATTATTCGTAGATCGTATTATTCATTAGTCTTAGTGTTTGTTAGACTTATTATTAGTTGTACTTATTATTTGTTAAGCTTAGTGATAGACCTGTATATACGTGTAAATAAAATCTCGGCTTTGTGAAACGATGGCTAGTCCACATGAAGAGTCGTCGCGCGCCCAAAATTCGAATCGTGATCCGACATACATATATGCGTACGTATTGGTAAGTAGTATAAATGAGATTTGTTTTATTGTTATAAATATATAAGTATATATCATCAATAGGAATAAATATCACAAATGTACCTTGTCTTCGAGTATATATATATATATATATATAGTGGTGAACATAAGTGAAAATTATATGCATAGTTATAAATATTGTTTGTTTACAGGTGGATAGCATCAGTATTTGGTTTCGTACAAATACTTTACAGTTCCACTGTGTGAATTGCTATTCATGTTGTTCCATCCGTCGTTCAGAAAATGGTTGATGAGTTCGCCATCAGTTCTGTACACACATATAAAAATAGTTAATGTATATATGTAGTATCGTGAGTGAGAGGCCTGGGAGTTGGCGGGTGATCCGCGTGGAATGTCGCGAGAGCCGAGGCGTTTGTTTTTGATCGCGTAGTTTTGGAAAGAGGAGACCTACGTGATCTTGGCCACGAGCGGTTGCCAAGGGACGGGAGAAAAGGAATCAACAAACAGAGTTTGCGAGTGGCGTTGCCGAGAGAGTGTTGATTGCATTTTGTGAAAGTCGAGTCGTTATCTAATTATTTAGTTGTGCTGTTTTCTGTACGTTTGGTGTGAATAGTTCAGGTTGAACAACAATCGTCTTTTTCTGTCCGATTAACATCTGTATCATCCATTCCTTGTAAATATATTATATCACGATATTACATATATATATTATTTATTTTTTTTTATAGATATAATTTTCGTTTGGATCTGTTCCTTTGTACGAATACTGTATCCCTGTATATAATATAATATATATAATATGTTATAATTATGTTAGTTGTTATTTATTATATATATTTTCCTTAACTCTCTCCCCCTTTTCCTTGTTTTTTTTTTTTTTTTTTTTTTTTTTTATTAGTACCTAACATTGCTATTATGATGCTGTATTGTATTGCATTGGCTGTTATTTGTATGTGCGCGCGACGAATTTTTCAACATGGTCGCTCGCGTGTCTCTTTGGTATGGCGTTGGTTTAATGTCAACAGTAACGTGTTGTTGAAATAACTAATTAATTGTTAATCACTATAATTTTATTTAGTAGTGTTTTGTAATATTGTTTTGTGTTTCATGATATTGTGTGTGTCAATACCGTGTGCTACTTTAATGTGATAGCATGGATTGTATTGTTACCGAATTTCAATAGTCATTGTTTTGATTATACGTGACTTGCATTTATGTAAGTCTCGTTTAATTTAGTTAATGTTTTGTGTATTGTGTTACCAGTTATTTCGTGTAGCATAACTTTATTCCTTCGCACCGAGGTCAGTTATGTCTTGTCGTTAATATTTAGTTAGTCTATCTTGATTAATATATATATTTAACAAATATTTAAGAAACAATGGCGAGTGTAGTGGAATCGTTGGACGAAGAAATGGTTTTGACATTGTCGGAAAAGCTTAAAGCATGGGATGCGAACTTTCGCGATATGAGTGCAAAACTCGCCGAATTACAAAGCGGCTTATTCGAACTTAAAACAAAACAAGAACCTAAAACACCCGTATCGCCGCCGACAACGCAACAAGAGACGGTCCAGCCGAGTGGACATACCCAGCCAATTAAGCTAAAAGATGCGATCGAATCGGTGCCAGTGTTTGACGGATATCGACCATCGGTATTCCACTTTTTAAGAGCTTGTGAGCGCGCGCGAAATATGATTTCCAGATATCAAGAACCTCAATTGGTAAAATTGTTAGTAAATAAGCTCCGTGGACACGCGCTCCTCGCCATCGAAGACACAGAATTAACGAGTCTAAACGATTTCGGAAACAAATTAAAGGATCTATTCGGCCCAAAGAAATCTCTTAACGAATATAAAGGGGAATTAGGAACGATATTTCAACGACCCGGGGAAGACATATTAGATTATATGGATCGCGTTAGAAATCTTAGATTGGCAATAATGGACGGAGAAACGAAAGAAGCTTTCGTTAAAGGACTTCCGAACGAGGTATATGTGCGAGTAAAAATAGCAGGGTACCATACTTTAGAAGATGCGTATCGTCAAGCCGTCAAAGCAACACACGAATTGAAACAAATAACCGATAGAACGCGACCCCAACGACCGACACCCTCGAACTATTACAGACGCGACAACGCACATCCTTCGAACACTAACAACAATATCAGGAACAACCGCCAAGATCGAAGATCGCTACCTCCATCGCAGAATTTTTTGAATTCTACAAGACAAAATATCACGTGTAACTATTGCAAAAAACCCGGGCATCTAGTGAAAGACTGTTACAAATTTAAAGCCCGAGTAGATGCCGGATTAATCGTACCCTATGCTTCGAGACCATCGGGAAACCAAACACGTCCTTCGGGAGAATGGGGCGAGCCACGAAGGAACGATACGCCGAATCGCCCAAGAGTACAGGCGGCAACCAGGCGACCGGCGCCGACGGCAACAAACAGAACGAGGACAGCCACCCCCGCGAGATCGACTCCACCACCCATAACGAGAGACAGAGCGAACGCAATGCCGACCATAAGATCGAACGAACAACCACTAAATATTGTGGGGGAGTCATCCCACAACCAAACGAGGTCACAGACAGAGAATCCAGAATCTCAAGGCAAAAGGAAAAGAGTGAAGCACAAGCAACCGGCGAAGGAAAATCATCAGGAGTTGAATTCAGATTCGGAAGGCGACCTCTCCGAATTATTTCAATAAAATTTAACGATTCCCCAACGAACCCAACTGCACGAATAGTTTCCCCAGATCTAAAGACTAAGACGAGTTTATTATTAGACTCTGGATCGGAAATCAACATTATCAAGAAACCTGCTTTACTCGATTCAGCCATCATCGACGAAAAGGAATCAATCGAAGTGCGAGGAATTACGGCAACGAGCCTGGTCTCCCTAGGGCAGACGGTAATACAGGTTGCGGGCCATCCGGTTGGTTTTCATCATAGTCGATGATTCATTGCTAATCGATCAAGACGGAATCCTAGGATCCGAATTTTTTGCAGGTTGTAAGGCTCGTTTAGATTATGAGGGAAAACATATCAGATGGGGAAATATTTATATTCCCTTCGATAGTAAAGAAAAAATAATTATACCGAAGCGAAGTTCAATAACGTGTTCAGTTAATATCGCTAATCCAGAGATAAAAGAGGGATTTATTCCAAGAATCGAGCCGAACAAGGGAATCTATTTTGGTAATGCAGTTGTGAGGAATCATAAAGGAAAAGGTTACATAAGAGTAATAAATACTACTTCGAGAGATTACGTATTTACAACACCAACGATGGTAATTAAAGAATTTGAAAATCCCCCCCGCCCCCCACCCCGCTTCCTAGGACAGCGTGCAATACAGTTCTAAGATCGGAGGAAAGTAGATACGATAAAATAAATGAGTTACTACGACTCGAACATTTGAACGAAGAAGAAAAGGAAAATGCTAAAAAATTGATTCGTAATAATCAAGATAGGTTTCATATTCCAGGAGATACATTGGAAGCAACCGAAGTTCTGGAACATAGGATAATTACAACGGATAATATACCCATCAATACTAAACAGTATCGATATCCACCAATACATCGAGAAGAAATAAATCGACAGGTCCAAGAACTACTAGATACGGACGTAGTGGAACCATCAATATCTCCATATAACTCCCCGTTATGGATTGTGCTCAAAAACCCGATTCGCAAGGAAATAAGCGCTGGAGATTAGTCATCGATTATAGAAAATTGAACGATAAAACGATTGGCGATGCCTTCCCACTACCCAACATTACAGAAATATTGGATCAATTAGGAAGTGCAAAATATTTTTCCACGTTTGACTTGGCATCGGGCTTTCACCAGATCCGTATGTCACAGGAAGATGCCCACAAAACTGCATTTTCGACACCATACGGGCATTTTCAATTCAAAAGAATGCCCTTTGGATTAAAAGATGCCCCAGCAACATTTCAACGTTTGATGAATTCAATATTATCTGGTCTGCAAGGAATAGAACTATTCGTCTATCTGGATGACATAGTGATTTATTCCACGTCTCTCCAAGAACGCGAAATTAAATTTAATAAATTAATGGAAAGACTGAGGAAAGCTAAATTACGATTACAACCTGATAAGTGCGAATTTTTACGACACGAGGTGAATTATTTAGGACATATAATTAGTGAGGATGGCGTGAAACCCGACCCAAAGAAAGTCGAAGCCGTATCAAAATTTCCACGACCAAAGAGGGCGAAAAATATCAAACGATTTCTGGGACTAGCAGGATATTACAGAAGATTTATACCCGATTTCCCCAAGGTCGCGAAACCATTGACACAACTATTAAAGAAAGATACTCCCTTTAAATGGACAGAAAATCAAGAAAACGCATTCAATAATTTAAAGACAGCGTTAGTGACGAAACCCATCCTGCAATATCCAGACTTTTCTAAACCCTTTAACCTTACTACAGACGCATCAGGATATGCAATAAGCGGTGTACTGAGTCAAGGGCCAATCGGAAAGGATTTGCCGATTGCGTATGCCTCAAGGCTATTAAATCCCGCCGAACGAAACTACTCTACCATAGAAAAGGAGTGTCTGGCAATTGTTTACAGCGCAATGCACTTCCGACCGTATCTTTACGGAAGAAAGTTTACCATCGTAACCGATCATAAACCTTTAGCGTGGATGCATTCTATCAAAGATCCTACTTCAAGAATTTGGAAATGGAAATTAAAGTTATCGGACTTCGAATTTGATATTGTATACAAAGAAGGCAGGGCGAACGCAAACGCAGACGCATTATCTAGGAACCCTCCGGAAGTTTGTTTACCAATCAGAAAGAGAGAGGAAGTCTCACCGATTCGCTATCCTGTCTCAAAAAGATTCGAAATAGATACGTCAACCGAAGACTCTCCCATATTCGAAGCTAAACCACACGTCTTGCCTCAATCCAGTGATTCTAAAAATCAAGGAAAGGGTTTTACCCGAAAACATTTTACAATAGAAGAAACCCCCATAAAATATTTAGACCAAGCATTAGCAGAAATCGATGTAAGTACAGATAGAGCAATAACCAATCGAGAAAAAGAAGGCACGGATACAACAAGCGAAAAAGAGACCTCCACTGTAATTCCAGAACTAATTCAACAACGAGAAAAGGACACGAGACCTACGATAATTGCGGAACTAAGAATTTCAGAAACCCGAGACTCAATTGCGAGAGTAAATGACCATAAAGTAGTATTTATAGATATACATGGCAATCCGATAGATAAAGGAGCCTTAGAAATGAAGGAAACGGGAAAGTTACCTCGTTATGAAGATTTAATGTTAGAAAAAGCAAGATTGAATTACGATTCTGGAAAATACATTGTATTCCTACCGATAAAGGAAAATAGAAATATTCCAATAACACCAGAAAATTTATTAAACTCGCTAAGATCTCTATTAGACGCAGTAAATGAGAAACAATACCCTGGCGATATACAATCAGAAAATTAAAGGAAATATTTATGGAAAAAACCTTAACCATCACCATTTGCACTGGGGAAGTAATTACCCCATCTGTGGAAGCGCGGAACAACATAATACGAGAAAAACATGAATCAAGCGTAGCAGGACACAAAGGAATAACAAAAACTTATCAAAGAATACGACAACATTACTATTGGGAAAATATGAAAAAGGAAATTCAAGATTACGTAAGAACATGTAAGGAATGTCAATTGAAGAAACTCACAAGAATAAAAGCAAAGCAACCAATGGTACTTACAGACACACCAGGTAAAGCGTTCGATAAGGTTAGTATGGATATTATAGGTCCATTACCAAAAACCCAAAAGGGAAACGAATATATATTAACTATCCAAGACTTATTAACAAAATACTCAATTGGGATTCCACTAGGAGGAATCTCTTCAGCCTCTCGGCCTATCTTAGCGGACGTTTTTGTAAAGCGATTTATTTGTCGTTTCGGGTCACCGAGAGCTATTCTCACTGATCAAGGAACGAACTTTACATCCTCACTAATGAAGAAAGTAGCAAAGAGATTCCGCATCAAACAATATACCACGACGGCATATCATCCACAAAGTAACGGTTCAATCGAAAGATCTCACCACGTGCTGATAGAATATCTCAAATTATACATTGAAAATTCCAAAAATTGGGACGAATGGGTAGAATTAGCTATGTTTTCCTATAATACCTCTGTACACGAAGGAACGAAATTCTCCCCGCACGAATTAGTTTTTGGACATCTAGCCAGAGAACCTACTGGTGAAGTAATAATCGAAGAGAACATGGAACCAACTTACGCAGAATATCTCGAAGATCTGTTCGATAAAATTAACACCGTACAACGAATGGCGAGAGAAAATTTGATAAAATCCAAACTAAGATCAAAAGAATATTACGACCGACGAATCAACCCCCAAGATTTTAAAATAGGAGATTCGATATATTTACTAAAAGAACCCAGTAAAGGAAAATTCTCCGATCAATATACTGGACCATACAAAGTGCTAGAAATCTTGCAGAACCAAAACGTCAAGATCGAAGTAAAAGGGATTCCGCGAACGGTGCATTTAAACAAGTTAAAACTAGCGCATAATCGAAATAAGCAATGAATAAAGCGATTTCAGTGGGCAACGTAGTGCGGTAGTATATGTTATAGTGCTGTTCGTCGAATAATACAGATATCGAACACCTAAAAGGAAAAAGGAAAATTATTATACGTGTTTCAATTATTGCTTAAATATAAAACGTGTTAACTTAATGAACAATTAACTAGTGAAAGTGAAAGTTACCTTGTGAACAAGTGATCAACATACAAGAAAGTGTACGTGCAAGTATAGGTTATGGATCGTTGTTCGTGGAACACAATGTATGACAGCTACCTAAAATAAGTGAATAAATTAGTTTCAATTGTCTCAGTGCAAAATACAAGGTTACTAAATGTTATAACTATATTATGGATAAATCAAAAGGAGGTGTAACACTGTCCGTCGAATAATACAGATAGCGAAAACCTAAAAAGAAAAAGGGAAAATTATTATGTGTACTCCAATTATTGTTTGAATATACAACGTGTCGATTCAATAAATAATTAAAAGAGGGGAAGTGAAAGTTACCTTGTAAACAAGTAATCATCAAACAAGAAGGTCTACATGCAAAATATGATATGGCTCCCTGCTTGCGGGACACCATGTACCAGCTGAAAATAAACGAACGAATTAACTTCAATTGCCTTAATGCAAAGAGCAGCATCGCTAAATGTTATAACGGTGCTGTGGAGGCGTGGCAGTGTTCGTCGAATGACACAGATAGCGGAAACTTGGAAAAAGAAAAGAAGTTTATTACGAGTGTTCCAATTACTGTTTGAATGTAAAACGTGTTAGTTCAACGAATAACGAAAACAGTGAAAGTGCAACTTACCTCGTGAACAATCAATCACCATACAAGGAAGTGTACATGCATGGATTTCGCAGATTAACAAAAAGAAATAAAATAGCTGATAAATATAGAAAGTGGTTAGAAAATAATTAAGATAGATTAATTGAGAGTTAGTAATAAATATAACCGGAGTAAAAGGATATTTTATTGTGTATTAATCTACGTAGTATTATTATATTATTATATCTAACATGTAGAAGTGGATTTTGTACGCATATATGTATATAGTTACAATCCAAGTAGTATTCATAATATTTATTTTCACTGATAACAAGTACGTAAAACCTAAAATAAAACAAAGGTTTTAACAATAAAAAAAAACAAAAAAAAGGGGGAAGAAGAAAAAAAAGAAGAAAAAAAAGGAAAGAAAAAAAATATAATATATATAAATATAAAATTTTCTTTTTCTATAAAAGGTTATTCCTATTTCTGATAAACTCGAGAAACGAAAACATTATACCATGATACACTGACACAAAGATACACCACACAGAAGAAACTAACAGAGAACGCTTTAAGCTTGGCAAACTTACCGCCCGACGAATTTGCATACACCATAACCAAAACCCAGGACACATGGCTTTGATTGTTATTTAATAAGGTTTTGGGTTTATAAAATAACGATTCACTTAGATTCGTTTTCTCCAATATATTTCAGTCTTATAACACGTCTTACCACACAGGAATCTCCAAGTCAATAGAACAACGTGGTCGACTTCTAAGACAAAAGAGCGTCGTTAGAAGTCGTACCAACTTAGCTTGTAGTAAGCAGCGATCATACCAACTTAACATTTCTCAACACTCCCCTTTGATCGCTAGTTTCTACAAGCCCCATAGCTTTGGTAAATTGCTGGGTCTTAATCCTATTTAGGCCTTTGGTGAGAATGTCAGCCACATTCTCAGGACTAGGTACATAAGTATAATCTAGTATCCCCCTCGATACGCAGTTCTTAACGTAAAAGTAGCGCACTTGGACGTGCTTAGAACTCTCAGCAACTATTTCGTCCTTTGACCATGAAATAGCTCCGATATTATCGCAGAATATCTTGCAGGGGCGATGGCAATATGACAGTTGACCCAATTCCTTTAACAGTAAAGAAATCCACACTGTTTCCCTTGCTGCTTCCTGCATTGCCACAAATTCCGCTTCGCACGTCGATTGAGCTATAATCGGTTGTTTTTTGGATAGCCAGGATATCGCACCACCAGCGAGTATGAACACATACCCGCTCCTGGATTTCCTGTCTACCGTACAACCCGCAAAATCCGAGTCGCAAAACACCTTCAGAGGTTGCCCGGTCCTTTGGTATACTAACTTCAAGTCTTTGGTCTTTAGTAAATATCTGAATACCCGCTTCGCTGCTTTCCAATCGGATACAGTCGGATTCGCGCATCTTTGGCTTAGTTTCCCTATTGCACACGCAACATCAGGACGACTTACAGTAGCTACATACATTATGTGCCCCACAGCTTGTTCATATAATTTACTGTCGAGAGGCTCATCACGTTCAATATCAAAACCAGCCTCGCATTCTCTAGCTAGCGGTGTCGACACTCCCACCACCCCAACCTCACGAGTAATGTCAAACAGATCCAGCATTTGACCTATCTGTACAGATTGATCGAATACTACAGTGGTGCTGTTTGGCTTACTCAGGTGGATGGACAGAAATTGAGTGTCTACGCCTAGCATTCTAACATCTAATTTGTCC
Organism: Bombus huntii; assembly: GCF_024542735.1. Classification (NCBI taxonomy): domain Eukaryota; kingdom Metazoa; phylum Arthropoda; class Insecta; order Hymenoptera; family Apidae; genus Bombus; species Bombus huntii. The sequence continues at coordinate 402,984 of NW_026099320.1, forward strand.
TTAATCCTAGTTTTGAATATCTCAATCCACTCATTCGTCCCAAACACGAGGATGTCGTCCACATACACAGCTACAATAAATTTTTTAGACGCATATATATATATATATATAAATATATTTCAATCAATCAATTTGGACAGTTACATATAAGTATAAACATATATGCCGAACATGTAATAACCTAGTAAATATTAGAGACAGTGCTTCCAATACTATGCAATAAATACAATATTATCAATTTATGAAATAAAAGTATACATGAAGTCAAAAACTAATAGTTTAACTAATAGTTTAATATATATATATATATATTCCTGGCGTTTCAATTATTTTCCCCTTTTGTAGTTATTCTTATTTCCTGGTTTATTTTGAATTGTGTGTATATGTATTTTGTTTATTGGTTGGATCCGTTAATCGCCCTCGTTTTGTTAATCCTTCCTTTCGTTTCGTAGTGCCGTGTGTTCGTTTGTGCATTCAAATCCTTATTCGCGTGTTTTGTATAGAATGGTTTTCTTGTTCTTGTTACGGCGTGTGCGGAGCGCGGGACGTGACACCCCCGCCCTTGAAGTTCAAATTTCCAAAGGAAATTTGACTGATGGTATCTCTGAGTTCGCTCAAGGCGGACGTAGATGTCGTTGGTAGTTGAGTGACTACCGGTGTTATCGATATCCCTTGAGGTTGTGCTGTTTGATCATCGATATTTCGTCTTCTTTTGAGGTATCGTAGCGGGTGGGTGACTGAGCCGCATATTGCTCCTAATAGGGCGATTCCACATTCGTAAGTTTCACGTAACTGGTATCCGTGTGCGGCTATATCTATTATTGTTTTGATTAGTTTAAATATTGCGAGTATTCCAAATATTGCTGCACTGACAGTTCCAAATTCCATAAAACCAGTCCATAAGCTTGATACGGTATTTTTCGCTATTGTCGTTAATGTGTTTTGTCCATCATTCCCAGGATGTTTACTGTTCCAGGGACGATTGTTTTTCCTGTTGCTCCTCTCGCCAATGCGTTCGAGACTGCAGATTTTCTGCCGGGAACATGACGTGGCTTCCGCTCGTGGCCAACGACGATGGTGCTGAATATCGCCACGTTTGGCGCACGTCCGGGTGGAGTTCCTGTGGTGCGATTCCTTTGCCAAACGGGTAGTTCCGAGTAGCATTTTGTTGTATGTCGTACCTTTACTTGTACCGGAATGCATTTGACTATATGGATCGCTTCTCCTGCGATCAGAGCCATGTGTCCTGGGTTTTGGTTATGGTGTATGCAAATTCGTCGGGCGGTAAGTTTGCCAAGCTTAAAGCGTTCTCTGTTAGTTTCTTCTGTGTGGTGTATCTTTGTGTCAGTGTATCATGGTATAATGTTTTCATTTCTCGAGTTTATCAGAAATAGTAATAACCTTTTATAGAAAAAGAAAATTTTATATTTATATATATTTGTTAAGGAAATTCGAGGATTTGGGAATACAAATTATTGCCTATATTTCCCACACAACAGTTATACATCTATATTACTCTCTGAAGAACGTCTTGCACGCACGCTGGTCGCCAACCGACTATCCTAGATTCTGCTAACAGTCTTTTGTCTCCACTAAGCCTTGACGCCCTCTGGCCCTTACACACACACTCTCATGTACAGTGTAAATGTATCACTTCCCTAACAATATTATATTTTTTTTCTTTCCTTTTTTTTCTTCTTTATTTTTCTTCTTCCCCTTTTTCTTTCTTTTTTTTTGTTTTTTTTTTTTATTGTTAAAACCTTTGATTTATTTTAGGTTTTACGTACTTGTTATCAGTGAAAATAAATATTATGAATACTACTTGGCTTGTAATTATATACATGTCGGAGATGAAAGGAAAGCCGAAGCCTTTCCTTGGAAATTTTGGGAACATCCTCTAGTACCTTAGCCTAGATTTTATTATAGTTGTAATTGCTTAAGATTTGTAATAAGCGAGATTGGGTTCGAGGTGAGAATCGGTCGCTGAACGTAGCCACGGTCACGGGATGGATGTTTTATCTAACGGAGGTCTGGAGTGGTTGTATGTGTTTTCCGAGAAATGTGGTTGTGGCGGCATGCGGCCTCGAGAGCGGGCCTAGCCACGTGTGATGTTGCCTCGGAGGTGCCGATGCAATGGGACATACATTGTATTAGTAATCAAAACTCCAGGCAGAAACTGCCTAGCAACGGCGTTTGGAACTTTCTCGATGCTTCCAACGAGTGTGCCTAGCAACGGCGTTTGGAACCTTCTCGATGCTTCCAAACGGGTATAGAAAACAAAATGCAATCGTACAGGGAGAAAAATCACCACGAGGCTGGCATTCTTGCGATTGCCTTGGAGAGTGATACATCGAGCATTTTCGACGATCGCATTTGCGTCTAAGTTAGTTTCGCTTAGTAAGGAGTTATCCCGGTGACCGTGGATTCGTTTGAACTCAAACATTGCTAATAGTATTATTTAATTTAATTTAATTATTCGTAGATCGTATTATTCATTAGTCTTAGTGTTTGTTAGACTTATTATTAGTTGTACTTATTATTTGTTAAGCTTAGTGATAGACCTGTATATACGTGTAAATAAAATCTCGGCTTTGTGAAACGATGGCTAGTCCACACGAAGAGTCGTCGCGCGCCCAAAATTCGAATCGTGATCCGACATACATATATGCGTACGTATTGGTAAGTAGTATAAATGAGATTTGTTTTATTGTTATAAATATATAAGTATATATCATCAATAGGAATAAATATCACAAATGTACCTTGTCTTCGAGTATATATATATATAGTGGTGAACATAAGTGAAAATTATATGCATAGTTATAAATATTGTTTGTTTACAGGTGGATAGCATCAGTATTTGGTTTCGTACAAATACTTTACAGTTCCACTGTGTGAATTGCTATTCATGTTGTTCCATCCGTCGTTCAGAAAATGGTTGATGAGTTCGCCATCAGTTCTGTACACACATATAAAAATAGTTAATGTATATATGTAGTATCGTGAGTGAGAGGCCTGGGAGTTGGCGGGTGATCCGCGTGGAATGTCGCGAGAGCCGAGGCGTTTGTTTTTGATCGCGTAGTTTTGGAAAGAGGAGACCTACGTGATCTTGGCCACGAGCGGTTGCCAAGGGACGGGAGAAAAGGAATCAACAAACAGAGTTTGCGAGTGGCGTTGCCGAGAGAGTGTTGATTGCATTTTGTGAAAGTCGAGTCGTTATCTAATTATTTAGTTGTGCTGTTTTCTGTACGTTTGGTGTGAATAGTTCAGGTTGAACAACAATCGTCTTTTTCTGTCCGATTAACATCTGTATCATCCATTCCTTGTAAATATATTATATCACGATATTACATATATATATTATTTATTTTTTTTTATATATATAATTTTCGTTTGGATCTGTTCCTTTGTACGAATACTGTATCCCTGTATATAATATAATATATATAATATGTTATAATTATGTTAGTTGTTATTTATTATATATATTTTCCTTAACTCTCTCCCCCTTTTCCTTGTTTTTTTTTTTTTTTTTTTTTTATTAGTACCTAACATTCCTATTATGATGCTGTATTGTATTGCATTGGCTGTTATTTGTATGTGCGCGCGACGAATTTTTCAACATGGTCGCTCGCGTGTCTCTTTGGTATGGCGTTGGTTTAATGTCAACAGTAACGTGTTGTTGAAATAACTAATTAATTGTTAATCACTATAATTTTATTCAGTAGTGTTTTGTAATATTGTTTTGTGTTTCATGACATTTTGTGTGTCAATACCGTGTGCTACTTTAATGTGATAGCATGGATTGTATTGTTACCGAATTTCAATAGTCATTGTTTTGATTATACGTGACTTGCATTTATGTAAGTCTCGTTTAATTTAGTTAATGTTTTGTGTATTGTGTTACCAGTTATTTCGTGTAGCATAACTTTATTCCTTCGCACCGAGGTCAGTTATGTCTTGTCGTTAATATTTAGTTAGTCTATCTTGATTAATATATATATTTAACAAATATTTAAGAAACAATGGCGAGTGTAGTGGAATCGTTGGACGAAGAAATGGTTTTGACATTGTCGGAAAAGCTTAAAGCATGGGATGCGAACTTTCGCGATATGAGTGCAAAACTCGCCGAATTACAAAGCGGCTTATTCGAACTTAAAACAAAACAAGAACCTAAAACACCCGTATCGCCGCCGACAACGCAACAAGAGACGGTCCAGCCGAGTGGACATACCCAGCCAATTAAGCTAAAAGATGCGATCGAATCGGTGCCAGTGTTTGACGGATATCGACCATCGGTATTCCACTTTTTAAGAGCTTGTGAGCGCGCGCGAAATATGATTTCCAGATATCAAGAACCTCAATTGGTAAAATTGTTAGTAAATAAGCTCCGTGGACACGCGCTCCTCGCCATCGAAGACACAGAATTAACGAGTCTAAACGATTTCGGAAACAAATTAAAGGATCTATTCGGCCCAAAGAAATCTCTTAACGAATATAAAGGGGAATTAGGAACGATATTTCAACGACCCGGGGAAGACATATTAGATTATATGGATCGCGTTAGAAATCTTAGATTGGCAATAATGGACGGAGAAACGAAAGAAGCTTTCGTTAAAGGACTTCCGAACGAGGTATATGTGCGAGTAAAAATAGCAGGGTACCATACTTTAGAAGATGCGTATCGTCAAGCCGTCAAAGCAACACACGAATTGAAACAAATAACCGATAGAACGCGACCCCAACGACCGACACCCTCGAACTATTACAGACGCGACAACGCACATCCTTCGAACACTAACAACAATATCAGGAACAACCGCCAAGATCGAAGATCGCTACCTCCATCGCAGAATTTTTTGAATTCTACAAGACAAAATATCACGTGTAACTATTGCAAAAAACCCGGGCATCTAGTGAAAGACTGTTACAAATTTAAAGCCCGAGTAGATGCCGGATTAATCGTACCCTATGCTTCGAGACCATCGGGAAACCAAACACGTCCTTCGGGAGAATGGGGCGAGCCACGAAGGAACGATACGCCGAATCGCCCAAGAGTACAGGCGGCAACCAGGCGACCGGCGCCGACGGCAACAAACAGAACGAGGACAGCCACCCCCGCGAGATCGACTCCACCACCCATAACGAGAGACAGAGCGAACGCAATGCCGACCATAAGATCGAACGAACAACCACTAAATATTGTGGGGGAGTCATCCCACAACCAAACGAGGTCACAGACAGAGAATCCAGAATCTCAAGGCAAAAGGAAAAGAGTGAAGCACAAGCAACCGGCGAAGGAAAATCATCAGGAGTTGAATTCAGATTCGGAAGGCGACCTCTCCGAATTATTTCAATAAAATTTAACGATTCCCCAACGAACCCAACTGCACGAATAGTTTCCCCAGATCTAAAGACTAAGACGAGTTTATTATTAGACTCTGGATCGGAAATCAACATTATCAAGAAACCTGCTTTACTCGATTCAGCCATCATCGACGAAAAGGAATCAATCGAAGTGCGAGGAATTACGGCAACGAGCCTGGTCTCCCTAGGGCAGACGGTAATACAGGTTGCGGGCCATCCGGTTGGTTTTCATCATAGTCGATGATTCATTGCTAATCGATCAAGACGGAATCCTAGGATCCGAATTTTTTGCAGGTTGTAAGGCTCGTTTAGATTATGAGGGAAAACATATCAGATGGGGAAATATTTATATTCCCTTCGATAGTAAAGAAAAAATAATTATACCGAAGCGAAGTTCAATAACGTGTTCAGTTAATATCGCTAATCCAGAGATAAAAGAGGGATTTATTCCAAGAATCGAGCCGAACAAGGGAATCTATTTTGGTAATGCAGTTGTGAGGAATCATAAAGGAAAAGGTTACATAAGAGTAATAAATACTACTTCGAGAGATTACGTATTTACAACACCAACGATGGTAATTAAAGAATTTGAAAATCCCCCCCGCCCCCCACCCCGCTTCCTAGGACAGCGTGCAATACAGTTCTAAGATCGGAGGAAAGTAGATACGATAAAATAAATGAGTTACTACGACTCGAACATTTGAACGAAGAAGAAAAGGAAAATGCTAAAAAATTGATTCGTAATAATCAAGATAGGTTTCATATTCCAGGAGATACATTGGAAGCAACCGAAGTTCTGGAACATAGGATAATTACAACGGATAATATACCCATCAATACTAAACAGTATCGATATCCACCAATACATCGAGAAGAAATAAATCGACAGGTCCAAGAACTACTAGATACGGACGTAGTGGAACCATCAATATCTCCATATAACTCCCCGTTATGGATTGTGCTCAAAAACCCGATTCGCAAGGAAATAAGCGCTGGAGATTAGTCATCGATTATAGAAAATTGAACGATAAAACGATTGGCGATGCCTTCCCACTACCCAACATTACAGAAATATTGGATCAATTAGGAAGTGCAAAATATTTTTCCACGTTTGACTTGGCATCGGGCTTTCACCAGATCCGTATGTCACAGGAAGATGCCCACAAAACTGCATTTTCGACACCATACGGGCATTTTCAATTCAAAAGAATGCCCTTTGGATTAAAAGATGCCCCAGCAACATTTCAACGTTTGATGAATTCAATATTATCTGGTCTGCAAGGAATAGAACTATTCGTCTATCTGGATGACATAGTGATTTATTCCACGTCTCTCCAAGAACGCGAAATTAAATTTAATAAATTAATGGAAAGACTGAGGAAAGCTAAATTACGATTACAACCTGATAAGTGCGAATTTTTACGACACGAGGTGAATTATTTAGGACATATAATTAGTGAGGATGGCGTGAAACCCGACCCAAAGAAAGTCGAAGCCGTATCAAAATTTCCACGACCAAAGAGGGCGAAAAATATCAAACGATTTCTGGGACTAGCAGGATATTACAGAAGATTTATACCCGATTTCCCCAAGGTCGCGAAACCATTGACACAACTATTAAAGAAAGATACTCCCTTTAAATGGACAGAAAATCAAGAAAACGCATTCAATAATTTAAAGACAGCGTTAGTGACGAAACCCATCCTGCAATATCCAGACTTTTCTAAACCCTTTAACCTTACTACAGACGCATCAGGATATGCAATAAGCGGTGTACTGAGTCAAGGGCCAATCGGAAAGGATTTGCCGATTGCGTATGCCTCAAGGCTATTAAATCCCGCCGAACGAAACTACTCTACCATAGAAAAGGAGTGTCTGGCAATTGTTTACAGCGCAATGCACTTCCGACCGTATCTTTACGGAAGAAAGTTTACCATCGTAACCGATCATAAACCTTTAGCGTGGATGCATTCTATCAAAGATCCTACTTCAAGAATTTGGAAATGGAAATTAAAGTTATCGGACTTCGAATTTGATATTGTATACAAAGAAGGCAGGGCGAACGCAAACGCAGACGCATTATCTAGGAACCCTCCGGAAGTTTGTTTACCAATCAGAAAGAGAGAGGAAGTCTCACCGATTCGCTATCCTGTCTCAAAAAGATTCGAAATAGATACGTCAACCGAAGACTCTCCCATATTCGAAGCTAAACCACACGTCTTGCCTCAATCCAGTGATTCTAAAAATCAAGGAAAGGGTTTTACCCGAAAACATTTTACAATAGAAGAAACCCCCATAAAATATTTAGACCAAGCATTAGCAGAAATCGATGTAAGTACAGATAGAGCAATAACCAATCGAGAAAAAGAAGGCACGGATACAACAAGCGAAAAAGAGACCTCCACTGTAATTCCAGAACTAATTCAACAACGAGAAAAGGACACGAGACCTACGATAATTGCGGAACTAAGAATTTCAGAAACCCGAGACTCAATTGCGAGAGTAAATGACCATAAAGTAGTATTTATAGATATACATGGCAATCCGATAGATAAAGGAGCCTTAGAAATGAAGGAAACGGGAAAGTTACCTCGTTATGAAGATTTAATGTTAGAAAAAGCAAGATTGAATTACGATTCTGGAAAATACATTGTATTCCTACCGATAAAGGAAAATAGAAATATTCCAATAACACCAGAAAATTTATTAAACTCGCTAAGATCTCTATTAGACGCAGTAAATGAGAAACAATACCCTGGCGATATACAATCAGAAAATTAAAGGAAATATTTATGGAAAAAACCTTAACCATCACCATTTGCACTGGGGAAGTAATTACCCCATCTGTGGAAGCGCGGAACAACATAATACGAGAAAAACATGAATCAAGCGTAGCAGGACACAAAGGAATAACAAAAACTTATCAAAGAATACGACAACATTACTATTGGGAAAATATGAAAAAGGAAATTCAAGATTACGTAAGAACATGTAAGGAATGTCAATTGAAGAAACTCACAAGAATAAAAGCAAAGCAACCAATGGTACTTACAGACACACCAGGTAAAGCGTTCGATAAGGTTAGTATGGATATTATAGGTCCATTACCAAAAACCCAAAAGGGAAACGAATATATATTAACTATCCAAGACTTATTAACAAAATACTCAATTGGGATTCCACTAGGAGGAATCTCTTCAGCCTCTCGGCCTATCTTAGCGGACGTTTTTGTAAAGCGATTTATTTGTCGTTTCGGGTCACCGAGAGCTATTCTCACTGATCAAGGAACGAACTTTACATCCTCACTAATGAAGAAAGTAGCAAAGAGATTCCGCATCAAACAATATACCACGACGGCATATCATCCACAAAGTAACGGTTCAATCGAAAGATCTCACCACGTGCTGATAGAATATCTCAAATTATACATTGAAAATTCCAAAAATTGGGACGAATGGGTAGAATTAGCTATGTTTTCCTATAATACCTCTGTACACGAAGGAACGAAATTCTCCCCGCACGAATTAGTTTTTGGACATCTAGCCAGAGAACCTACTGGTGAAGTAATAATCGAAGAGAACATGGAACCAACTTACGCAGAATATCTCGAAGATCTGTTCGATAAAATTAACACCGTACAACGAATGGCGAGAGAAAATTTGATAAAATCCAAACTAAGATCAAAAGAATATTACGACCGACGAATCAACCCCCAAGATTTTAAAATAGGAGATTCGATATATTTACTAAAAGAACCCAGTAAAGGAAAATTCTCCGATCAATATACTGGACCATACAAAGTGCTAGAAATCTTGCAGAACCAAAACGTCAAGATCGAAGTAAAAGGGATTCCGCGAACGGTGCATTTAAACAAGTTAAAACTAGCGCATAATCGAAATAAGCAATGAATAAAGCGATTTCAGTGGGCAACGTAGTGCGGTAGTATATGTTATAGTGCTGTTCGTCGAATAATACAGATATCGAACACCTAAAAGGAAAAAGGAAAATTATTATACGTGTTTCAATTATTGCTTAAATATAAAACGTGTTAACTTAATGAACAATTAACTAGTGAAAGTGAAAGTTACCTTGTGAACAAGTGATCAACATACAAGAAAGTGTACGTGCAAGTATAGGTTATGGATCGTTGTTCGTGGAACACAATGTATGACAGCTACCTAAAATAAGTGAATAAATTAGTTTCAATTGTCTCAGTGCAAAATACAAGGTTACTAAATGTTATAACTATATTATGGATAAATCAAAAGGAGGTGTAACACTGTCCGTCGAATAATACAGATAGCGAAAACCTAAAAAGAAAAAGGGAAAATTATTATGTGTACTCCAATTATTGTTTGAATATACAACGTGTCGATTCAATAAATAATTAAAAGAGGGGAAGTGAAAGTTACCTTGTAAACAAGTAATCATCAAACAAGAAGGTCTACATGCAAAATATGATATGGCTCCCTGCTTGCGGGACACCATGTACCAGCTGAAAATAAACGAACGAATTAACTTCAATTGCCTTAATGCAAAGAGCAGCATCGCTAAATGTTATAACGGTGCTGTGGAGGCGTGGCAGTGTTCGTCGAATGACACAGATAGCGGAAACTTGGAAAAAGAAAAGAAGTTTATTACGAGTGTTCCAATTACTGTTTGAATGTAAAACGTGTTAGTTCAACGAATAACGAAAACAGTGAAAGTGCAACTTACCTCGTGAACAATCAATCACCATACAAGGAAGTGTACATGCATGGATTTCGCAGATTAACAAAAAGAAATAAAATAGCTGATAAATATAGAAAGTGGTTAGAAAATAATTAAGATAGATTAATTGAGAGTTAGTAATAAATATAACCGGAGTAAAAGGATATTTTATTGTGTATTAATCTACGTAGTATTGTTATATTATTATATCTAACATGTAGAAGTGGATTTTGTACGCATATATGTATATAGTTACAATCCAAGTAGTATTCATAATATTTATTTTCACTGATAACAAGTACGTAAAACCTAAAATAAAACAAAGGTTTTAACAATAAAAAAAAACAAAAAAAAGGGGGAAGAAGAAAAAAAAGAAGAAAAAAAAGGAAAGAAAAAAAATATAATATATATAAATATAAAATTTTCTTTTTCTATAAAAGGTTATTCCTATTTCTGATAAACTCGAGAAACGAAAACATTATACCATGATACACTGACACAAAGATACACCACACAGAAGAAACTAACAGAGAACGCTTTAAGCTTGGCAAACTTACCGCCCGACGAATTTGCATACACCATAACCAAAACCCAGGACACATGGCTTTGATTGTTATTTAATAAGGTTTTGGGTTTATAAAATAACGATTCACTTAGATTCGTTTTCTCCAATATATTTCAGTCTTATAACACGTCTTACCACACAGGAATCTCCAAGTCAATAGAACAACGTGGTCGACTTCTAAGACAAAAGAGCGTCGTTAGAAGTCGTACCAACTTAGCTTGTAGTAAGCAGCGATCATACCAACTTAACATTTCTCAACACTCCCCTTTGATCGCTAGTTTCTACAAGCCCCATAGCTTTGGTAAATTGCTGGGTCTTAATCCTATTTAGGCCTTTGGTGAGAATGTCAGCCACATTCTCAGGACTAGGTACATAAGTATAATCTAGTATCCCCCTCGATACGCAGTTCTTAACGTAAAAGTAGCGCACTTGGACGTGCTTAGAACTCTCAGCAACTATTTCGTCCTTTGACCATGAAATAGCTCCGATATTATCGCAGAATATCTTGCAGGGGCGATGGCAATATGACAGTTGACCCAATTCCTTTAACAGTAAAGAAATCCACACTGTTTCCCTTGCTGCTTCCTGCATTGCCACAAATTCCGCTTCGCACGTCGATTGAGCTATAATCGGTTGTTTTTTGGATAGCCAGGATATCGCACCACCAGCGAGTATGAACACATACCCGCTCCTGGATTTCCTGTCTACCGTACAACCCGCAAAATCCGAGTCGCAAAACACCTTCAGAGGTTGCCCGGTCCTTTGGTATACTAACTTCAAGTCTTTGGTCTTTAGTAAATATCTGAATACCCGCTTCGCTGCTTTCCAATCGGATACAGTCGGATTCGCGCATCTTTGGCTTAGTTTCCCTATTGCACACGCAACATCAGGACGACTTACAGTAGCTACATACATTATGTGCCCCACAGCTTGTTCATATAATTTACTGTCGAGAGGCTCATCACGTTCAATATCAAAACCAGCCTCGCATTCTCTAGCTAGCGGTGTCGACACTCCCACCACCCCAACCTCACGAGTAATGTCAAACAGATCCAGCATTTGACCTATCTGTACAGATTGATCGAATACTACAGTGGTGCTGTTTGGCTTACTCAGGTGGATGGACAGAAATTGAGTGTCTACGCCTAGCATTCTAACATCTAATTTGTCCTTAATCCTAGTTTTGAATATCTCAATCCACTCATTCGTCCCAAACACGAGGATGTCGTCCACATACACAGCTACAATAAATTTTTTAGACGCATATATATATATATATATATAAATATATTTCAATCAATCAATTTGGACAGTTACATATAAGTATAAACATATATGCCGAACATGTAATAACCTAGTAAATATTAGAGACAGTGCTTCCAATACTATGCAATAAATACAATATTATCAATTTATGAAATAAAAGTATACATGAAGTCAAAAACTAATAGTTTAACTAATAGTTTAATATATATATATATATATTCCTGGCGTTTCAATTATTTTCCCCTTTTGTAGTTATTCTTATTTCCTGGTTTATTTTGAATTGTGTGTATATGTATTTTGTTTATTGGTTGGATCCGTTAATCGCCCTCGTTTTGTTAATCCTTCCTTTCGTTTCGTAGTGCCGTGTGTTCGTTTGTGCATTCAAATCCTTATTCGCGTGTTTTGTATAGAATGGTTTTCTTGTTCTTGTTACGGCGTGTGCGGAGCGCGGGACGTGACACCCCCGCCCTTGAAGTTCAAATTTCCAAAGGAAATTTGACTGATGGTATCTCTGAGTTCGCTCAAGGCGGACGTAGATGTCGTTGGTAGTTGAGTGACTACCGGTGTTATCGATATCCCTTGAGGTTGTGCTGTTTGATCATCGATATTTCGTCTTCTTTTGAGGTATCGTAGCGGGTGGGTGACTGAGCCGCATATTGCTCCTAATAGGGCGATTCCACATTCGTAAGTTTCACGTAACTGGTATCCGTGTGCGGCTATATCTATTATTGTTTTGATTAGTTTAAATATTGCGAGTATTCCAAATATTGCTGCACTGACAGTTCCAAATTCCATAAAACCAGTCCATAAGCTTGATACGGTATTTTTCGCTATTGTCGTTAATGTGTTTTGTCCATCATTCCCAGGATGTTTACTGTTCCAGGGACGATTGTTTTTCCTGTTGCTCCTCTGGCCAATGCGTTCGAGACTGCAGATTTTCTGCCGGGAACATGACGTGGCTTCCGCTCGTGGCCAACGACGATGGTGCTGAATATCGCCACGTTTGGCGCACGTCCGGGTGGAGTTCCTGTGGTGCGATTCCTTTGCCAAACGGGTAGTTCCGAGTAGCATTTTGTTGTATGTCGTACCTTTACTTGTACCGGAATGCATTTGACTATATGGATCGCTTCTCCTGCGATCAGAGCCATGTGTCCTGGGTTTTGGTTATGGTGTATGCAAATTCGTCGGGCGGTAAGTTTGCCAAGCTTAAAGCGTTCTCTGTTAGTTTCTTCTGTGTGGTGTATCTTTGTGTCAGTGTATCATGGTATAATGTTTTCATTTCTCGAGTTTATCAGAAATAGTAATAACCTTTTATAGAAAAAGAAAATTTTATATTTATATATATTTGTTAAGGAAATTCGAGGATTTGGGAATACAAATTATTGCCTATATTTTCCACACAACAGTTATACATCTATATTACTCTCTGAAGAACGTCTTGCACGCACGCTGGTCGCCAACCGACTATCCTAGATTCTGCTAACATCTGGCAACAGTCTTTTGTCTCCACTAAGCCTTGACGCCCTCTGGCCCTTACACACACACTCTCATGTACAGTGTAAATGTATCACTTCCCTAACAATATTATATTTTTTTTCTTTCCTTTTTTCTCTTCTTTATTTTTCTTCTTCCCCTTTTTCTTTCTTTTTTTTGTTTTTTTTTTATTGTTAAAACCTTTGATTTATTTTAGGTTTTACGTACTTGTTATCAGTGAAAATAAATGTTATGAATACTACTTGGCTTGTAATTATATACATGTCGGAGATGAAAGGAAAGCCGAAGCCTTTCCTTGGAAATATTGGGAACATCCTCTAGTACCTTAGCCTAGATTTTATTATAGTTGTAATTGCTTAAGATTTGTAATAAGCGAGATTGGGTTCGAGGTGACAATCGGTCGCTGAACGTAGCCACGGTCACGGGATGGATGTTTTATCTAACGGAGGTCTGGAGTGGTTGTATGTGTTTTCCGAGAAATGTGGTTGTGGCGGCATGCGGCCTCGAGAGCGGGCCTAGCCACGTGTGATGTTGCCTCGGAGGTGCCGATGCAATGGGACATACATTGTATTAGTAATCAAAACTCCAGGCAGAAACTGCCTAGCAACGGCGTTTGGAACTTTCTCGATGCTTCCAACGAGTGTGCCTAGCAACGGCGTTTGGAACCTTCTCGATGCTTCCAAACGGGTATAGAAAACAAAATGCAATCGTACAGGGAGAAAAATCACCACGAGGCTGGCATTCTTGCGATTGCCTTGGAGAGTGATACATCGAGCATTTTCGACGATCGCATTTGCGTCTAAGTCAGTTTCGCTTAGTAAGGAGTTATCCCGGTGACCGTGGATTCGTTTGAACTCAAACATTGCTAATAGTATTATTTAATTTAATTATTCGTAGATCGTATTATTCATTAGTCTTAGTGTTTGTTAGACTTATTATTAGTTGTACTTATTATTTGTTAAGCTTAGTGATAGACCTGTATATACGTGTAAATAAAATCTCGGCTTTGTGAAACGATGGCTAGTCCACATGAAGAGTCGTCGCGCGCCCAAAATTCGAATCGTGATCCGACATACATATATGCGTACGTATTGGTAAGTAGTATAAATGAGATTTGTTTTATTGTTATAAATATATAAGTATATATCATCAATAGGAATAAATATCACAAATGTACCTTGTCTTCGAGTATATATATATATAGTGGTGAACATAAGTGAAAATTATATGCATAGTTATAAATATAATTTATAATATTTAGTTATTATATTATAATAAATTATAATAAATTATATTATAATTTAGTTATAAATATAATAATAAACAGGTGGATAGCATCAGTATTTGGTTTCGTACAAATACTTTACAGTTCCACTGTGTGAATTGCTATTCATGTTGTTCCATCCGTCGTTCAGAAAATGGTTGATGAGTTCGCCATCAGTTCTGTACACACATATAAAAATAGTTAATGTATATATGTAGTATCGTGAGTGAGAGGCCTGGGAGTTGGCGGGTGATCCGCGTGGAATGTCGCGAGAGCCGAGGCGTTTGTTTTTGATCGCGTAGTTTTGGAAAGAGGAGACCTACGTGATCTTGGCCACGAGCGGTTGCCAAGGGACGGGAGAAAAGGAATCAACAAACAGAGTTTGCGAGTGGCGTTGCCGAGAGAGTGTTGATTGCATTTTGTGAAAGTCGAGTCGTTATCTAATTATTTAGTTGTGCTGTTTTCTGTACGTTTGGTGTGAATAGTTCAGGTTGAACAACAATCGTCTTTTTCTGTCCGATTAACATCTGTATCATCCATTCCTTGTAAATATATTATATCACGATATTACATATATATATTATTTATTTTTTTTTATATATATAATTTTCGTTTGGATCTGTTCCTTTGTACGAATACTGTATCCCTGTATATAATATAATATATATAATATGTTATAATTATGTTAGTTGTTATTTATTATATATATTTTCCTTAACTCTCTCCCCCTTTTCCTTGTTTTTTTTTTTTTTTTTTTTTATTAGTACCTAACATTCCTATTATGATGCTGTATTGTATTGCATTGGCTGTTATTTGTATGTGCGCGCGACGAATTTTTCAACATGGTCGCTCGCGTGTCTCTTTGGTATGGCGTTGGTTTAATGTCAACAGTAACGTGTTGTTGAAATAACTAATTAATTGTTAATCACTATAATTTTATTCAGTAGTGTTTTGTAATATTGTTTTGTGTTTCATGACATTTTGTGTGTCAATACCGTGTGCTACTTTAATGTGATAGCATGGATTGTATTGTTACCGAATTTCAATAGTCATTGTTTTGATTATACGTGACTTGCATTTATGTAAGTCTCGTTTAATTTAGTTAATGTTTTGTGTATTGTGTTACCAGTTATTTCGTGTAGCATAACTTTATTCCTTCGCACCGAGGTCAGTTATGTCTTGTCGTTAATATTTAGTTAGTCTATCTTGATTAATATATATATTTAACAAATATTTAAGAAACAATGGCGAGTGTAGTGGAATCGTTGGACGAAGAAATGGTTTTGACATTGTCGGAAAAGCTTAAAGCATGGGATGCGAACTTTCGCGATATGAGTGCAAAACTCGCCGAATTACAAAGCGGCTTATTCGAACTTAAAACAAAACAAGAACCTAAAACACCCGTATCGCCGCCGACAACGCAACAAGAGACGGTCCAGCCGAGTGGACATACCCAGCCAATTAAGCTAAAAGATGCGATCGAATCGGTGCCAGTGTTTGACGGATATCGACCATCGGTATTCCACTTTTTAAGAGCTTGTGAGCGCGCGCGAAATATGATTTCCAGATATCAAGAACCTCAATTGGTAAAATTGTTAGTAAATAAGCTCCGTGGACACGCGCTCCTCGCCATCGAAGACACAGAATTAACGAGTCTAAACGATTTCGGAAACAAATTAAAGGATCTATTCGGCCCAAAGAAATCTCTTAACGAATATAAAGGGGAATTAGGAACGATATTTCAACGACCCGGGGAAGACATATTAGATTATATGGATCGCGTTAGAAATCTTAGATTGGCAATAATGGACGGAGAAACGAAAGAAGCTTTCGTTAAAGGACTTCCGAACGAGGTATATGTGCGAGTAAAAATAGCAGGGTACCATACTTTAGAAGATGCGTATCGTCAAGCCGTCAAAGCAACACACGAATTGAAACAAATAACCGATAGAACGCGACCCCAACGACCGACACCCTCGAACTATTACAGACGCGACAACGCACATCCTTCGAACACTAACAACAATATCAGGAACAACCGCCAAGATCGAAGATCGCTACCTCCATCGCAGAATTTTTTGAATTCTACAAGACAAAATATCACGTGTAACTATTGCAAAAAACCCGGGCATCTAGTGAAAGACTGTTACAAATTTAAAGCCCGAGTAGATGCCGGATTAATCGTACCCTATGCTTCGAGACCATCGGGAAACCAAACACGTCCTTCGGGAGAATGGGGCGAGCCACGAAGGAACGATACGCCGAATCGCCCAAGAGTACAGGCGGCAACCAGGCGACCGGCGCCGACGGCAACAAACAGAACGAGGACAGCCACCCCCGCGAGATCGACTCCACCACCCATAACGAGAGACAGAGCGAACGCAATGCCGACCATAAGATCGAACGAACAACCACTAAATATTGTGGGGGAGTCATCCCACAACCAAACGAGGTCACAGACAGAGAATCCAGAATCTCAAGGCAAAAGGAAAAGAGTGAAGCACAAGCAACCGGCGAAGGAAAATCATCAGGAGTTGAATTCAGATTCGGAAGGCGACCTCTCCGAATTATTTCAATAAAATTTAACGATTCCCCAACGAACCCAACTGCACGAATAGTTTCCCCAGATCTAAAGACTAAGACGAGTTTATTATTAGACTCTGGATCGGAAATCAACATTATCAAGAAACCTGCTTTACTCGATTCAGCCATCATCGACGAAAAGGAATCAATCGAAGTGCGAGGAATTACGGCAACGAGCCTGGTCTCCCTAGGGCAGACGGTAATACAGGTTGCGGGCCATCCGGTTGGTTTTCATCATAGTCGATGATTCATTGCTAATCGATCAAGACGGAATCCTAGGATCCGAATTTTTTGCAGGTTGTAAGGCTCGTTTAGATTATGAGGGAAAACATATCAGATGGGGAAATATTTATATTCCCTTCGATAGTAAAGAAAAAATAATTATACCGAAGCGAAGTTCAATAACGTGTTCAGTTAATATCGCTAATCCAGAGATAAAAGAGGGATTTATTCCAAGAATCGAGCCGAACAAGGGAATCTATTTTGGTAATGCAGTTGTGAGGAATCATAAAGGAAAAGGTTACATAAGAGTAATAAATACTACTTCGAGAGATTACGTATTTACAACACCAACGATGGTAATTAAAGAATTTGAAAATCCCCCCCGCCCCCCACCCCGCTTCCTAGGACAGCGTGCAATACAGTTCTAAGATCGGAGGAAAGTAGATACGATAAAATAAATGAGTTACTACGACTCGAACATTTGAACGAAGAAGAAAAGGAAAATGCTAAAAAATTGATTCGTAATAATCAAGATAGGTTTCATATTCCAGGAGATACATTGGAAGCAACCGAAGTTCTGGAACATAGGATAATTACAACGGATAATATACCCATCAATACTAAACAGTATCGATATCCACCAATACATCGAGAAGAAATAAATCGACAGGTCCAAGAACTACTAGATACGGACGTAGTGGAACCATCAATATCTCCATATAACTCCCCGTTATGGATTGTGCTCAAAAACCCGATTCGCAAGGAAATAAGCGCTGGAGATTAGTCATCGATTATAGAAAATTGAACGATAAAACGATTGGCGATGCCTTCCCACTACCCAACATTACAGAAATATTGGATCAATTAGGAAGTGCAAAATATTTTTCCACGTTTGACTTGGCATCGGGCTTTCACCAGATCCGTATGTCACAGGAAGATGCCCACAAAACTGCATTTTCGACACCATACGGGCATTTTCAATTCAAAAGAATGCCCTTTGGATTAAAAGATGCCCCAGCAACATTTCAACGTTTGATGAATTCAATATTATCTGGTCTGCAAGGAATAGAACTATTCGTCTATCTGGATGACATAGTGATTTATTCCACGTCTCTCCAAGAACGCGAAATTAAATTTAATAAATTAATGGAAAGACTGAGGAAAGCTAAATTACGATTACAACCTGATAAGTGCGAATTTTTACGACACGAGGTGAATTATTTAGGACATATAATTAGTGAGGATGGCGTGAAACCCGACCCAAAGAAAGTCGAAGCCGTATCAAAATTTCCACGACCAAAGAGGGCGAAAAATATCAAACGATTTCTGGGACTAGCAGGATATTACAGAAGATTTATACCCGATTTCCCCAAGGTCGCGAAACCATTGACACAACTATTAAAGAAAGATACTCCCTTTAAATGGACAGAAAATCAAGAAAACGCATTCAATAATTTAAAGACAGCGTTAGTGACGAAACCCATCCTGCAATATCCAGACTTTTCTAAACCCTTTAACCTTACTACAGACGCATCAGGATATGCAATAAGCGGTGTACTGAGTCAAGGGCCAATCGGAAAGGATTTGCCGATTGCGTATGCCTCAAGGCTATTAAATCCCGCCGAACGAAACTACTCTACCATAGAAAAGGAGTGTCTGGCAATTGTTTACAGCGCAATGCACTTCCGACCGTATCTTTACGGAAGAAAGTTTACCATCGTAACCGATCATAAACCTTTAGCGTGGATGCATTCTATCAAAGATCCTACTTCAAGAATTTGGAAATGGAAATTAAAGTTATCGGACTTCGAATTTGATATTGTATACAAAGAAGGCAGGGCGAACGCAAACGCAGACGCATTATCTAGGAACCCTCCGGAAGTTTGTTTACCAATCAGAAAGAGAGAGGAAGTCTCACCGATTCGCTATCCTGTCTCAAAAAGATTCGAAATAGATACGTCAACCGAAGACTCTCCCATATTCGAAGCTAAACCACACGTCTTGCCTCAATCCAGTGATTCTAAAAATCAAGGAAAGGGTTTTACCCGAAAACATTTTACAATAGAAGAAACCCCCATAAAATATTTAGACCAAGCATTAGCAGAAATCGATGTAAGTACAGATAGAGCAATAACCAATCGAGAAAAAGAAGGCACGGATACAACAAGCGAAAAAGAGACCTCCACTGTAATTCCAGAACTAATTCAACAACGAGAAAAGGACACGAGACCTACGATAATTGCGGAACTAAGAATTTCAGAAACCCGAGACTCAATTGCGAGAGTAAATGACCATAAAGTAGTATTTATAGATATACATGGCAATCCGATAGATAAAGGAGCCTTAGAAATGAAGGAAACGGGAAAGTTACCTCGTTATGAAGATTTAATGTTAGAAAAAGCAAGATTGAATTACGATTCTGGAAAATACATTGTATTCCTACCGATAAAGGAAAATAGAAATATTCCAATAACACCAGAAAATTTATTAAACTCGCTAAGATCTCTATTAGACGCAGTAAATGAGAAACAATACCCTGGCGATATACAATCAGAAAATTAAAGGAAATATTTATGGAAAAAACCTTAACCATCACCATTTGCACTGGGGAAGTAATTACCCCATCTGTGGAAGCGCGGAACAACATAATACGAGAAAAACATGAATCAAGCGTAGCAGGACACAAAGGAATAACAAAAACTTATCAAAGAATACGACAACATTACTATTGGGAAAATATGAAAAAGGAAATTCAAGATTACGTAAGAACATGTAAGGAATGTCAATTGAAGAAACTCACAAGAATAAAAGCAAAGCAACCAATGGTACTTACAGACACACCAGGTAAAGCGTTCGATAAGGTTAGTATGGATATTATAGGTCCATTACCAAAAACCCAAAAGGGAAACGAATATATATTAACTATCCAAGACTTATTAACAAAATACTCAATTGGGATTCCACTAGGAGGAATCTCTTCAGCCTCTCGGCCTATCTTAGCGGACGTTTTTGTAAAGCGATTTATTTGTCGTTTCGGGTCACCGAGAGCTATTCTCACTGATCAAGGAACGAACTTTACATCCTCACTAATGAAGAAAGTAGCAAAGAGATTCCGCATCAAACAATATACCACGACGGCATATCATCCACAAAGTAACGGTTCAATCGAAAGATCTCACCACGTGCTGATAGAATATCTCAAATTATACATTGAAAATTCCAAAAATTGGGACGAATGGGTAGAATTAGCTATGTTTTCCTATAATACCTCTGTACACGAAGGAACGAAATTCTCCCCGCACGAATTAGTTTTTGGACATCTAGCCAGAGAACCTACTGGTGAAGTAATAATCGAAGAGAACATGGAACCAACTTACGCAGAATATCTCGAAGATCTGTTCGATAAAATTAACACCGTACAACGAATGGCGAGAGAAAATTTGATAAAATCCAAACTAAGATCAAAAGAATATTACGACCGACGAATCAACCCCCAAGATTTTAAAATAGGAGATTCGATATATTTACTAAAAGAACCCAGTAAAGGAAAATTCTCCGATCAATATACTGGACCATACAAAGTGCTAGAAATCTTGCAGAACCAAAACGTCAAGATCGAAGTAAAAGGGATTCCGCGAACGGTGCATTTAAACAAGTTAAAACTAGCGCATAATCGAAATAAGCAATGAATAAAGCGATTTCAGTGGGCAACGTAGTGCGGTAGTATATGTTATAGTGCTGTTCGTCGAATAATACAGATATCGAACACCTAAAAGGAAAAAGGAAAATTATTATACGTGTTTCAATTATTGCTTAAATATAAAACGTGTTAACTTAATGAACAATTAACTAGTGAAAGTGAAAGTTACCTTGTGAACAAGTGATCAACATACAAGAAAGTGTACGTGCAAGTATAGGTTATGGATCGTTGTTCGTGGAACACAATGTATGACAGCTACCTAAAATAAGTGAATAAATTAGTTTCAATTGTCTCAGTGCAAAATACAAGGTTACTAAATGTTATAACTATATTATGGATAAATCAAAAGGAGGTGTAACACTGTCCGTCGAATAATACAGATAGCGAAAACCTAAAAAGAAAAAGGGAAAATTATTATGTGTACTCCAATTATTGTTTGAATATACAACGTGTCGATTCAATAAATAATTAAAAGAGGGGAAGTGAAAGTTACCTTGTAAACAAGTAATCATCAAACAAGAAGGTCTACATGCAAAATATGATATGGCTCCCTGCTTGCGGGACACCATGTACCAGCTGAAAATAAACGAACGAATTAACTTCAATTGCCTTAATGCAAAGAGCAGCATCGCTAAATGTTATAACGGTGCTGTGGAGGCGTGGCAGTGTTCGTCGAATGACACAGATAGCGGAAACTTGGAAAAAGAAAAGAAGTTTATTACGAGTGTTCCAATTACTGTTTGAATGTAAAACGTGTTAGTTCAACGAATAACGAAAACAGTGAAAGTGCAACTTACCTCGTGAACAATCAATCACCATACAAGGAAGTGTACATGCATGGATTTCGCAGATTAACAAAAAGAAATAAAATAGCTGATAAATATAGAAAGTGGTTAGAAAATAATTAAGATAGATTAATTGAGAGTTAGTAATAAATATAACCGGAGTAAAAGGATATTTTATTGTGTATTAATCTACGTAGTATTGTTATATTATTATATCTAACATGTAGAAGTGGATTTTGTACGCATATATGTATATAGTTACAATCCAAGTAGTATTCATAATATTTATTTTCACTGATAACAAGTACGTAAAACCTAAAATAAAACAAAGGTTTTAACAATAAAAAAAAAACAAAAAAAAGGGGGAAGAAGAAAAAAAAAGAAGAAAAAAAAAGGAAAGAAAAAAAATATAATATATATAAATATAAAATTTTCTTTTTCTATAAAAGGTTATTCCTATTTCTGATAAACTCGAGAAACGAAAACATTATACCATGATACACTGACACAAAGATACACCACACAGAAGAAACTAATAGAGAACGCTTTAAGCTTGGCAAACTTACCGCCCGACGAATTTGCATACACCATAACCAAAACCCAGGACACATGGCTTTGATTGTTATTTAATAAAGTTTTGGGTTTATAAAATAACGATTCACTTAGATTCGTTTTCTCCAATATATTTCAGTCTTATAACACGTCTTACCACACAGGAATCTCCAAGTCAATAGAACAACGTGGTCGACTTCTAAGACAAAAGAGCGTCGTTAGAAGTCGTACCAACTTAGCTTGTAGTAAGCAGCGATCATACCAACTTAACATTTCTCAACACTCCCCTTTGATCGCTAGTTTCTACAAGCCCCATAGCTTTGGTAAATTGCTGGGTCTTAATCCTATTTAGGCCTTTGGTGAGAATGTCAGCCACATTCTCAGGACTAGGTACATAAGTATAATCTAGTATCCCCCTCGATACGCAGTTCTTAACGTAAAAGTAGCGCACTTGGACGTGCTTAGAACTCTCAGCAACTATTTCGTCCTTTGACCATGAAATAGCTCCGATATTATCGCAGAATATCTTGCAGGGGCGATGGCAATATGACAGTTGACCCAATTCCTTTAACAGTAAAGAAATCCACACTGTTTCCCTTGCTGCTTCCTGCATTGCCACAAATTCCGCTTCGCACGTCGATTGAGCTATAATCGGTTGTTTTTTGGATAGCCAGGATATCGCACCACCAGCGAGTATGAACACATACCCGCTCCTGGATTTCCTGTCTACCGTACAACCCGCAAAATCCGAGTCGCAAAACACCTTCAGAGGTTGCCCGGTCCTTTGGTATACTAACTTCAAGTCTTTGGTCTTTAGTAAATATCTGAATACCCGCTTCGCTGCTTTCCAATCGGATACAGTCGGATTCGCGCATCTTTGGCTTAGTTTCCCTGTTGCACACGCAACATCAGGACGACTTACAGTAGCTACATACATTATGTGCCCCACAGCTTGTTCATATAATTTACTGTCGAGAGGCTCATCACGTTCAATATCAAAACCAGCCTCGCATTCTCTAGCTAGCGGTGTCGACACTCCCACCACCCCAACCTCACGAGTAATGTCAAACAGATCCAGCATTTGACCTATCTGTACAGATTGATCGAATACTACAGTGGTGCTGTTTGGCTTACTCAGGTGGATGGACAGAAATTGAGTGTCTACGCCTAGCATTCTAACATCTAATTTGTCCTTAATCCTAGTTTTGAATATCTCAATCCACTCATTCGTCCCAAACACGAGGATGTCGTCCACATACACAGCTACAATAAATTTTTTAGACGCATATATATATATATATAAATATATTTCAATCAATCAATTTGGACAGTTACATATAAGTATAAACATATATGCCGAACATGTAATAACCTAGTAAATATTAGAGACAGTGCTTCCAATACTATGCAATAAATACAATATTATCAATTTATGAAATAAAAGTATACATGAAGTCAAAAACTAATAGTTTAACGAATACATAAAACATACAATATTGTATTATTAAAGAAATGAAGGTTACATTGTCAGAAATATATATATGTGTGCGAATTCTATCAAATCGATAATCTAAGATACATACTTAAAACTAGCCTACATTCCGGTAAAGGATAAATAAATAATTGACATTTCATTTCGTATGAATACTACACTGCCAAGAGAAATATGCATATGAATACGTATATATATATATATATATATATATATAATGTTTTGTAATTCTTCGATTGCGTTATTTATTGTTTTGAGTAGTTTATTTTATAGAGTATTCGATAATATAAAACATACGCGCACACATACATACATACATATATATATATATGTATATATATACGTATTCATATGCATATTTCTCCTGGCAGTGTAGTATTCATACGAAATGAAATGTCAATTACTTATTAATCCTTTACCGGAATGTATGCTAGTTATAAGTATGTATCTTAGATTATCGATTTGAATCAATAATGTAGAATGCGCATACATTAATAGTAGTTTAGTTTAGAATATAATTTATATATTTATATATAGACATGCATGTTCCGTAATATAGTTCTTATTTTATAATTCTTTACCGGAATGTAGGCTAGTTTTAAGTATGTATCTTAGATTATCAATTTGATAGAATGCGCACATATATATATATATATATATATATATATATATATATATATATATATATATATATATATATATATATATATATATATATATATATATATATATATATATATATATATATGTTTCTGACAATGTAACCTTCATTTCTTTAATAATACAATATTGTATGTTTTATGTATTCGTTAAACTATTAGTTTTTGACTTCATGTATACTTTTATTTCATAAATTGATAATATTGTATTTATTGCATAGTATTGGAAGCACTGTCTCTAATATTTACTAGGTTATTACATGTTCGGCATATATGTTTATACTTATATGTAACTCTCCAAATTGATTGATTGAAATATATATATATATATATATATATATATATATATATATATATATATATATATATATATATATATATTCCTGGCGTTTCAATTATTTTCCCCTTTTGTAGTTATTCTTATTTCCTGGTTTATTTTGAATTGTGTGTATATGTATTTTGTTTATTGGTTGGATCCGTTAATCGCCCTCGTTTTGTTAATCCTTCCTTTCGTTTCGTAGTGCCGTGTGTTCGTTTGTGCATTCAAATCCTTATTCGCGTGTTTTGTATAGAATGGTTTTCTTGTTCTTGTTACGGCGTGTGCGGAGCGCGGGACGTGACACCCCCGCCCTTGAAGTTCAAATTTCCAAAGGAAATTTGACTGATGGTATCTCTGAGTTCGCTCAAGGCGGACGTAGATGTCGTTGGTAGTTGAGTGACTACCGGTGTTATCGATATCCCTTGAGGTTGTGCTGTTTGATCATCGATATTTCGTCTTCTTTTGAGGTATCGTAGCGGGTGGGTGACTGAGCCGCATATTGCTCCTAATAGGGCGATTCCACATTCGTAAGTTTCACGTAACTGGTATCCGTGTGCGGCTATATCTATTATTGTTTTGATTAGTTTAAATATTGCGAGTATTCCAAATATTGCTGCACTGACAGTTCCAAATTCCATAAAACCAGTCCATAAGCTTGATACGGTATTTTTCGCTATTGTCGTTAATGTGTTTTGTCCATCATTCCCAGGATGTTTACTGTTCCAGGGACGATTGTTTTTCCTGTTGCTCCTCTCGCCAATGCGTTCGAGACTGCAGATTTTCTGCCGGGAACATGATGTGGTCCCGTAGTGCAGCGAGGTCTTTTGGGTATATATTCCGCTCGTGGCCAACGACGATGGTGCTGAATATCGCCACGTTTGGCGCACGTCCGGGTGGAGTTCCTGTGGTGCGATTCCTTTGCCAAACGGGTAGTTCCGAGTAGCATTTTGTTGTATGTCGTACCTTTACTTGTACCGGAATGCATTTGACTATATGGATCGCTTCTCCTGCGATCAGAGCCATGTGTCCTGGGTTTTGGTTATGGTGTATGCAAATTCGTCGGGCGGTAAGTTTGCCAAGCTTAAAGCGTTCTCTGTTAGTTTCTTCTGTGTGGTGTATCTTTGTGTCAGTGTATCATGGTATAATGTTTTCATTTCTCGAGTTTATCAGAAATAGTAATAACCTTTTATAGAAAAAGAAAATTTTATATTTATATATATTTGTTAAGGAAATTCGAGGATTTGGGAATACAAATTATTGCCTATATTTCCCACACAACAGTTATACATCTATATTACTCTCTGAAGAACGTCTTGCACGCACGCTGGTCGCCAACCGACTATCCTAGATTCTGCTAACATCTGGCAACAGTCTTTTGTCTCCACTAAGCCTTGACGCCCTCTGGCCCTTACACACACACTCTCATGTACAGTGTAAATGTATCACTTCCCTAACAATATTATATTTTTTTTCTTTCCTTTTTTTTCTTCTTTATTTTTCTTCTTCCCCTTTTTCTTTCTTTTTTTTGTTTTTTTTTACTGTTAAAACCTTTGATTTATTTTAGGTTTTACGTACTTGTTATCAGTGAAAATAAATATTATGAATACTACTTGGCTTGTAATTATATACATGTCGGAGATGAAAGGAAAGCCGAAGCCTTTCCTTGGAAATTTTGGGAACATCCTCTAGTACCTTAGCCTAGATTTTATTATAGTTGTAATTGCTTAAGATTTGTAATAAGCGAGATTGGGTTCGAGGTGACAATCGGTCGCTGAACGTAGCCACGGTCACGGGATGGATGTTTTATCTAACGGAGGTCTGGAGTGGTTGTATGTGTTTTCCGAGAAATGTGGTTGTGGCGGCATGCGGCCTCGAGAGCGGGCCTAGCCACGTGTGATGTTGCCTCGGAGGTGCCGATGCAATGGGACATACATTGTATTAGTAATCAAAACTCCAGGCAGAAACTGCCTAGCAACGGCGTTTGGAACTTTCTCGATGCTTCCAACGAGTGTGCCTAGCAACGGCGTTTGGAACCTTCTCGATGCTTCCAAACGGGTATAGAAAACAAAATGCAATCGTACAGGGAGAAAAATCACCACGAGGCTGGCATTCTTGCGATTGCCTTGGAGAGTGATACATCGAGCATTTTCGACGATCGCATTTGCGTCTAAGTTAGTTTCGCTTAGTAAGGAGTTATCCCGGTGACCGTGGATTCGTTTGAACTCAAACATTGCTAATAGTATTATTTAATTTAATTATTCGTAGATCGTATTATTCATTAGTCTTAGTGTTTGTTAGACTTATTATTAGTTGTACTTATTATTTGTTAAGCTTAGTGATAGACCTGTATATACGTGTAAATAAAATCTCGGCTTTGTGAAACGATGGCTAGTCCACATGAAGAGTCGTCGCGCGCCCAAAATTCGAATCGTGATCCGACATACATATATGCGTACGTATTGGTAAGTAGTATAAATGAGATTTGTTTTATTGTTATAAATGTATAAGTATATATCATCAATAGGAATAAATATCACAAATGTACCTTGTCTTCGAGTATATATATATATATATATATATATATATATATATATATATATATATATATATATGTCGGAGATGAAAGAACACTGGAGCCTTTGGAATTTTGGATAACCCCGCAACATTGTAACCTAGAGTCTACCATAGCTGTAATTGAACAATTGTAGTTATTCAACCCGATTGTAATTATTCGAGAATTGTGATAATGAGCTTGGGCTCGAGGCGACAGTCAGTCGCCGAACGTAGCCGCGGTCACGGGATGAACGCTTTGCCTGACAGAGGTATGAAGTAATTCTATAGCTCTCCTTAAAAGAAATATTTGTGGCGACACGTGACAGTAGGCATTCCAACGGTTCCTGTCCCGTGGCTCGCCACGTACAGACTCTATTCTTCGAGTAAGATGATTGCCAGATGTCGATGCGTCTCCGCAGCACATGTTCGGCTAGCCCGAGGGCCCGTCATAAATCTTAAGGTTTTGTTAACTAAAGTCCTTCGAACAGACAAACAGTCTTTGTCCCAACTACGGGAAGATAGGGGAGACATATTTTTTCAACGAGCGGCGTCTCCCACTAGCAGCTTTCCCTCGAGGGCGGCTGGCATCCTTTCCTGGCCACCGATATGGAGATTGACCAATTAGCAGCAACACTTTCCGAGCGGGGGCTTTTCTCGACGAATCCGATGATCTCGTGTCCTTGGACACACCCCGTTATGGTTTTCCTGTGTGGCATCATCGGGACGGAAAAGGCATTCTCGCTCGCGATCTCATCGATCGAAGAGTAACGCCTTCGCAATCAGTGATCATTCTCAGACTTAGACTTTGTGGCTACGTCCTGTTGTCATCCCGTTGACCGCGGATTCGTTATTGAGCCCGAGAGCATCGTCACTAGTGTCGCGAGTGCCGAACCGCCGTGATCAATTGTTAAGACTGTAATAATTCCATCACTGTAATAAACTACGCCTGTGCGTACCGTATCAATGGCTAATCCTCGAGAAGATTCATTTGACGCCCACAACCCCATTCCCAGTGTCAACCCGACATCAGAAGTGGGATCAGAACCGTTTAAAGTGCTACAAGAGCAAATGGTCCTTATGCGCGAGTTAATTCAGACGCTAGCGCACAAACCGGAGGTGCAAAGACCGAGTACGGAATCTAAGGATGTAACGTTACCACGTTTTGACCCCGAAGGTGCGGGCGCCGATCCATCCGCGTGGTGCTCTCATGCTGATTTGATTTTGAAAGACCACCCGATGCAAGATAGTGCGTTACTTTCCGCTCTAAATCGCGCCCTAAGGGGTCCTGCTGCGCATTGGCTTTCACAAATGGTGCGCGGTGGAAAGCTTACCTGGCCAACGTTTAAGGAACAATTTCTTTCGCGTTTTGGTGGCAGAGAGACAGCCGCTTCGGCGTTAATAAGGATATCCAGAGAACGACCGTCGGGGACTGAATCCCCGGGAGCGCACGGTAGTCGCCTCCGCTCCATGCTGCAGATGAAGTTGCAAGATCTAACGATGCCCGAAGTGATCAATGCCTTCGCCCTTTATATGCTGAGTTCACAAGATCGACGCTTTCGGCGACTAACGCTCGCGAATAATATCAGGACGGAGGACCAATTTCATGATGAAATGAGGATTCTCCCTTACAACGATCAGCCGACATTTTCGCCAAGAAATTCACTAACGGAACCTGAAGCTAAACGAAGCAGGCTATCAGTTCCTCGGGCTAAGTGCTACCGCTGTGGTGCTCTCGGACATAAGAGAACGGAGTGTCGCCTGCAAATACAAACGGGGAAGGAGCAGGATATACGAAACCCGAAGGAAAAACGACCAGCCGCATCGTCGAAGGTGACCTGCTTCAAATGCCACGAGGAGGGACATATCGCGCCTAAATGCCCATCATCGCGGAAAAGAAACTACGATTCCATTGACGAACGCCGGATCGACTCCTGTGTAGTGGAAGCTCCGGCTGGTAGATTAAGCCATCTGGGTGAGTCGTATCCATTTTACTTTGATTCTGGGGCCGAGTGTTCGTTAATCAAAGAGTCCCTAGCCTCGAAATTTTCGGGTAAGAGAATAACCGATGTGGTAGTGATGCGGGGAATCGGGAATACTTGTATTAAGAGTACACTTCAGATTTTGTCCACTGTTTGTATTAACGGTCTTACATTGGAGATAGTTTTTCATGTCCTTGCCGACGATTACCTAAAATACGACATCATGATTGGTCGCGAGATTTTGAGCCAGGGATTCGACGTAAATATCACGCAAAATAGCCTCGTTATTTGTAAAACAAAGGTCGTTAACGCTTGTGGTAAAGTCGCGGAAGATGCGGTCAACATTAACGAGGTTGACACTGATGTGATCGGTAACGACAAAGATCGATTAATCTCTGTTCTCGAAAAATTTAAAGAATCATTCATTACGGGTTTCCCGCGTACTCGCGTCAGTACGGGTCAGTTGGAAATACGGCTAATTGATCCCAACGTCACCGTGCAGAGAAGCCCTTACAGGCTTAGCGAGGAAGAGCGAAGAATAGTACGCGAGAGAATAGACGAATTAATGAAAGCGCAAATCGTAAAACCTAGTAATTCGCCGTTCGCGAGCCCTATGATACTCGTGAAGAAGAAGGACGGCTCAGACAGATTGTGTGTAGACTTTCGAGCGCTGAATAAAAATACGGTCGCGGATCGGTATCCCTTACCCCTTATTGCTGACCAAATCGCGAGATTGCAGAGTGCGAGATACTTCATTAGCCTGGACATGGCTAGCGGGTTTCATCAGATTCCCATTCATCCTAACTCGATGGAATATACTGCGTTCGTTACCCCCGACGGTCAATACGAATACGTGACGATGCCGTTTGGGTTGAAAAATGCACCAGCCGTTTTCCAGAGAGCCATTTTCAAGGCCTTAGGCGACCTCGCTTATTCGTATGTCGTTGTTTATTTGGACGACGTTCTAATAATCGCCGACTCAATAGATCAAGCTCTAGAAAGGTTGCACACTGTACTAAACACTCTCGTAAACGCCGGATTTTCTTTCAATTTCGCTAAATGTTCTTTTCTGAAAACGTCGGTACCTTATTTGGGATATGTAATTCGTAACGGAGAAGTTCGTCCAAACCCGGGAAAAATACAAGCTTTGAATTCTTTACCTGCACCGTCGACCGTCACACAGCTTAGGCAGTTTATAGGTTTGGCCTCTTACTTCCGAAAATTTATCCCTAAATTTTCACAAGTGATGAAACCCTTGTACGCACTCACTTCTAGTAACAAGCACGTAACTTGGACGGACAGGCACGAAAAAATAAGACAACAGATAATTTCCGTTCTGACCGACGCACCGGTGTTAATGATATTTGATCCCAATCGTCCCATAGAGCTACATACCGACGCTAGTTCGGAGGGGTATGGAGCTATTTTAATGCACAAAGTCGAAAAGGAAAACAGAGTCATCGAATATTATAGTAAAAGGACCAGTCCCGCAGAATCTAGGTATCATTCGTACGAACTGGAGACACTAGCAGTAGTAAGCGCCGTCAAGCATTTCCGACACTACCTACATGGACGGAAATTCTTAGTAGTTACCGACTGTAATTCTTTGAAAGCCTCCAGCAACAAAGTAAACTTAAACGACCGGGTTTATAGGTGGTGGGCTTATTTGCAAGCATTCGATTTTGACATCATGTATCGAGAGGGTAAACGAATGGCCCACGTAGATTTCTTTTCGCGAAACCCCGTAGACTTGAATCGCCGTATGATAAACAAGGTCGCAGAGAAAGAGATTAATCTGGCCGAGATCTCCGAGGATTGGCTATTAGCGGAACAACGTCGCGATCCGCAAATCTCCGAAATCGTTAATAAGTTGCAGAACGAAGAGCTCGCGGAAGACGTCGCGAATACGTATGAGTTACGGTCCGGCACCCTTCATCGTAAAATACAGAGAAAAGGTAGAACTCTCTGCCTGCCCATCGTTCCGAGAGGATTTAGGTGGTCTGTTATTAACCATGTGCACCAGTCCATTATGCACTTAGGTTGGGATAAAACGCTTGAGAAACTGTACGAGTATTACTGGTTCGAAGGAATGGCGAAGTATGTTCGCAAATTCGTAGAGAACTGTCATGCTTGTCGAGTTTCAAAGGCAAGTTCGGGTAGAGTACAAGCCGAACTACACCCCATACCTAAGACCAGTATACCTTGGCATACGGTGCATATGGACATAACGGGCAAACTAAGCGGTAAAAACGATTCGAAGGAATACGTCATTGTGTTGGTCGACGCCTTCACCAAGTTCGTATACTTGCACCATACCCGTAAGTTAGACTCCATTAACACCATTAAAGCGCTTGAGTCCGCTATATTTTTGTTCGGCAGTCCCTGCCGGATAATAGCGGATCAGGGAAGATGTTTTACGGGCAAAGAATTTCGAGACTTTTGTCAAGATAAACACATTAAACTCCATTTAATTGCGACCGGAGCTAGTAGGGCCAACGGGCAGGTAGAGCGTATTATGAGTACGCTAAAAAACATGTTCACAACAATAGAAACCACCGGGCGGTCCTGGCAGGACGCAATCGGGGAAATACAACTGGCCTTAAATTGTACCATCAACCGCGTGACTAAGTCAAGCCCGTTGGAACTACTAATCGGTAAAACAGCGAGACCCTACGGCTTATCCCTACCCGACAATATCGAAGAAAGAGAAGTAAATATCTCCCATATAAGACAGCAGGCGATAAAGAATATAGAAGCAAGCGCCAAATACGATAAGGATAGGTTCGACAAAAACAAAGCTAAAATAGTTAGGTTCAACCTTGGCGATTTCGTGTTACGTAAAAACGAGGAAAGAAACCAGACGAAGTTAGATCCGAAATTCAGGGGTCCATTCGTAGTAGCCGAGATTTTGGAAGGAGATAGATATACCCTAAAAACCTTAGACGGCAAACGATCATATAAGGACAGACACGACAGACTGAGAAAAATGCCAGAAGGTTGCGTCCCTGCTGAGTTAGACGTCTGCGGTGATGACAACGGCGGTGATAATAACGATGCAAGTACACTGACCTCAGAGGATCATTAACACTGCGTTGCGGTCATAGTAGTACACCGAGTGGTTTTTATGCGCTTTTGTTGTAACCCGTTGAGAGGGTTGATGCGCTTTTGTTGTAACCCGTTGAGAGGGTTGATGCGCTTTTGTTGTAACCCGTTGAGAGGGTTGATGCGCTTTTGTTGTAACCCGTTGAGAGGGTTGATGCGCTTTTGTTGTAACCCGTTGAGAGGGTTGATGTGTTTTTGTTGTAACCCGTTGAGAGGGTTGAGGTGTTTTTGTTGTAACCCGTTGAGAGGGTTGATGTGTTTTTGTTGTAACCCGTTGAGTGGGTTGATGTGTTTTTGTTGTAACCCGTTGAGTGGGGTTACGTGCTTTTGTTGTAACCCGTTGAGTGGGCTTACGTGCTTTCTGGGTGTAATGCACCCAACGTGGCAATATGATCCAACAAACTGAGGTTCACCGGTGTACGAAATCGAAAATGATCTGTTGTGTCATTACGGTCTGACTGGCGACTCACAGAACGCACCTAACACTTTGAATACAAATTATAACATTACAAATTCCTATTCTCCTTTATTTTTCCGTTGTCAAACCTCCGAACGAAACTTTGTTATTGCACTGGACCCTTGACCTACTTGGACATTTAGCTAAATCGCAAATAATGTCAGTTGTATCGAATCTAATGTAAGAAATACGATATTTTAGTTACACACGAGGACGTGTGATAGTCAGGATGGCCGTGTCGGAGATGAAAGAACACTGGAGCCTTTGGAATTTTGGATAACCCCGCAACATTGTAACCTAGAGTCTACCATAGCTGTAATTGAACAATTGTAGTTATTCAACCCGATTGTAATTATTCGAGAATTGTGATAATGAGCTTGGGCTCGAGGCGACAGTCAGTCGCCGAACGTAGCCGCGGTCACGGGATGAACGCTTTGCCTGACAGAGGTATGAAGTAATTCTATAGCTCTCCTTAAAAGAAATATTTGTGGCGACACGTGACAGTAGGCATTCCAACGGTTCCTGTCCCGTGGCTCGCCACGTACAGACTCTATTCTTCGAGTAAGATGATTGCCAGATGTCGATGCGTCTCCGCAGCACATGTTCGGCTAGCCCGAGGGCCCGTCATAAATCTTAAGGTTTTGTTAACTAAAGTCCTTCGAACAGACAAACAGTCTTTGTCCCAACTACGGGAAGATAGGGGAGACATATTTTTTCAACGAGCGGCGTCTCCCACTAGCAGCTTTCCCTCGAGGGCGGCTGGCATCCTTTCCTGGCCACCGATATGGAGATTGACCAATTAGCAGCAACACTTTCCGAGCGGGGGCTTTTCTCGACGAATCCGATGATCTCGTGTCCTTGGACACACCCCGTTATGGTTTTCCTGTGTGGCATCATCGGGACGGAAAAGGCATTCTCGCTCGCGATCTCATCGATCGAAGAGTAACGCCTTCGCAATCAGTGATCATTCTCAGACTTAGACTTTGTGGCTACGTCCTGTTGTCATCCCGTTGACCGCGGATTCGTTATTGAGCCCGAGAGCATCGTCACTAGTGTCGCGAGTGCCGAACCGCCGTGATCAATTGTTAAGACTGTAATAATTCCATCACTGTAATAAACTACGCCTGTGCGTACCGTATCAATGGCTAATCCTCGAGAAGATTCATTTGACGCCCACAACCCCATTCCCAGTGTCAACCCGACATATATATATATATATATATATATAGTGGTGAACATAAGTGAAAATTATATGCATAGTTATAAATATTGTTTGTTTACAGGTGGATAGCATCAGTATTTGGTTTCGTGAGTGGCGTACAAATACTTTACAGTTCCACTGTGTGGTTTGCTATTCATGTTCTTCCATCCGTTCAGAAAATGGTTGATGAGTTCGCCATCAGTTCTGTACACACATATAAAAATAGTTAATGTATATATGTAGTATCGTGAGTGAGAGGCCTGGGAGTTGGCGGGTGAACCGCGTGGAATGTCGCGAGAGCCGAGGCGTTTGTTTTTGATCGCGTAGTTTTGGAAAGAGGAGACCTACGTGATCTTGGCCACGAGCGGTTGCCAAGGGACGGGAGAAAAGGAATCAACAAACAGAGTTTGCGAGTGGCGTTGCCGAGAGAGTGTTGATTGCATTTTGTGAAAGTCGAGTCGTTATCTAATTATTTAGTTGTGCTGTTTTCTGTACGTTTGGTGTGAATAGTTCAGGTTGAACAACTGTTTAGGAAATTCGAGGATTTGGGAATACAAATTATTTACTATATTTCCCACACAACAGTTATACATCTATATTACTCTCTGAAGAACGTCTTGCACGCACGCTGGTCGCCAACCGACTATCCTAGATTCTTCTAACATCTGGCAACAGTCTTTTGTCTCCACTAAGACCTTGACGCCCTCTAACCCTTACACACACACTCTCATGTACAGTGTAAATGTATCACTTCCCTAACACGCCTCCTTACATTTATACTGTACACTTAATTTTATTTACATACTTGTCGAATTAACAAAATATTTAACATTTATCGCTTTATTTACATTTCTCTTATTTTACATTCATCCATGACCTAAACCTTTCAAATTTCTCTCTACACAGTGCCTTCGTAAAAATATCCGCAGTGTTTTCTTCTGTACTTACTTTTATTATGTTTATCTTATTTTCCTTTACGTACTCGTGAATGTAGTGGTAATGAACTTCGATGTGTTTAGAATTTTTTGTAAAAGTTCCGTATTTTGCTATACTCATTACTCCAGAGTTATCCTCATAGATTTTTACAGGGTTATCGTCTACATTTACATCGAAGATTTTCATTAGTTCTCTGATAGTCATTACTTCGCTCACCGCTTCCGATAGAGCAACATACTCTGCATACGTCGAGGCTTTTGTCACACACCTTTGTTTTTTAGACTTCCATCTAATTACATTTCCATACAATCTAATTACATACCCAGAAGTCGATTTCCTATCTATATGATCTCCTGCCCAATCAGCGTCCACATAACAATCTATCGTTTCGCACTTTTCATTTCTTTTATAATGTAGCCCTAAATCTCTAGTCCGGTACAAATATTTCAATATTCGCAAGGCATATTTAAAATGTGTCTCGTTACAACAATCTTGAAATCTACTCAGATAATTCACACTATAACTTATATCGGGTCTGGTATTTACACTAATATACAGCAATGCGCCAATTAAATTCTTGTATCCAATGTCCTCTCTATTTATCTCAGCTTTTTCAATTTTTAAGTTGGTCTCCATAGGTGTACAGTACAATTTGCTGTTATGTAATTTATATTTGTTTGCTAATGATTCTATGTATTTCTTTTGGCTTAATCTCATTTCATTTTTTAAATAATCATACTCTATATTTATTCCAAGATATTCTTTTACTTCACCTAAATCTTTCATTTCAAATTTATCAGTTAATAATTTTTTTACACTTTGTATCTTCCCTTTGTTTTTACTACAAATCAACAAATCGTCTACGTATATTAACAAATAAACAACATTTTCTCCCTCTCCATAAGTATATAGGCACAGCTCTATATTGTTCTTCTTAAAACCTAATCTCGTCACATACTTATCAAAACACTCATACCAGTCCCTCGGACTTTCTTTTAACCCATAAAGCGCTTTCGATAATTTACAAACTCTATTCGTTCCGTCCGCATATCCCTTTGGTTGATTTACATATACCTCCGAGGTTACTTCACCATTTAAAAAGGCAGTTTCTACATCCATTTGCTCAATTATTACTCCATTTTGACAACAATATGATAGCAATATCTTAAAGGTCTGATTACTCGCCACTGGAGAATATATGTCATCGGCTACGTTTCTTTGTTGAAATCCCCTTACCACTAATCTAGCCTTATACCTGTCCTCTGATTTTTTCGTGTAAACCCATTTTACATCTAATACTTCTTTGCCTTTTACCCTTTCTACCAATTTCCAAGTTTTATTCTTATAGAGACATTCTATTTCCTTATCCATAGCCTGTTTCCAAACTTCACTATTTTCACAACAAATCGCCTCCTCAAATGTGCAAAGGATATCTACTCTACAATAATTTGCGTGAATCTCACTACTGTTTTCCTTTTCTGGATACCTTACTGGAGTTTTCTTATTACGTGTAGATCTCCTAGGAATCTTTACGCTTTCAGAACTATTATCATTTTCATCTTCTCTACTTTCTAACTCTTCCTTATTCATGCTGTCCAATAAATAATTATCTTTACTATCATCGCTAACTGCATCGAATGAATTCTCCTCAAAACCGATACATTTTTTGTCTGTTTCTACGACCTCTACATGTCGCTACTGTTATTTTTACACCTAATAGGACTCTCTAACCTACTTCACTATATCCTAACAGAATTCCCATATCTGCCTTCTTATCCCATTTGGAAACTCTTTTTTGTTCTGGCCTTCTTACAAAAACTTTACTTCCATATAGATGTAGATTTTTAACACTTGGTTTTCTCCCGAAGAATATTTCAAAAGGTGTCTTTCTTTCTATAGTATTCGCTAATATTCGATTTTTCAAGTATGCCGCTGTACAAACTATTTCCGGCCAGTACCTTTTATGTACTTTCGCTTCCGCTAACAAGCAACGCGCCATGTCCATCACTGTTCTATTATACCTTTCCGCTGTCCCGTTTAATTCATGTACGTATGTTGGGCAATTATTTATTCTTATACCTTTATCCCTAGCAAATTTATAAATTCGATTATTTAAATATTCTTTACCATTATCGCATCTTAATATTTTTAACCTCTTGCCCGTTAAATTTTCGGCTTCATTTACGAACTGTACGAAAGAATCAAAGACCTCATCTTTTGATTTTATACAATAGATCCTAGCTATTTTACTATAATTATCGATAAATGAAATGAAATATTTTTCTCCATTGAATCCGGTAGTCTTAAAGGGATCACATACGTCCGTATGAATAATTTCCATTATTTCCCTAGCCTTAGTTCGATTATTTTTGAAAGGTAAGTTATGCATTTTGCTTTCTATACACACCCTACATTTCAAAAGTTCCTTTTCAAATTCATTCGGTATGCCAGTCACTAGCTGCTCTTTACCCAAAATCTCTAAATATTTAAAATTTACGTGTCCTAGCATCCTATGCCATCTTTCCTTTTTACTCATACCACTACGTTCGGCGCTGTTTACTAAGTGCTTCTTCCCTTTCAATATACTTTTTATTCTATATGTCCCATTCTCTTTGAACGCTACAGCTGTAAGTATATTATCCTCATCTATTACTTTCGCAATAGTTCGTTTGGAAATAACCGTATTCTTATTGTCTGTTAGTTTACCTAAACTAATCAAATTTGCGGACATTTCTTTCGCGTAAAATACTTTCCTCATATTTATTTTATTTTGTTTTCCGAATGCTTCAAAATAACTTATAACATTCCCAACTTTTGTCGCTTTTATCGGTCTATTATCGCCTAAATATATATTTACCGGTTCTTTTAGGTCGATAGATTTATCGAAATAATTTATATTATTAATTATGTGATCGGTACAACCGCTATCTAATAGCCACACTATTTCGTTCTTACTTATTTCATTCGTCTCACTGCTGTTTGCTGCGTGCGCCGTTGCTGTCCATATGCCTGCTCTTGAGTTTCCATGCTCGCCCGTGCCGGTTCTTGATTGATGATGAAAGTTTCCACGTCCTCTGCTCGTATTGCCTTTGTTCCCTCTTCCTCTGTTTCGACCACGTGTTGGCCCATGCCAATAGCCGTTACTGCTTCCCGCTTGGACGCCATTTTGACACTCTCTCGCAAAGTGTCCTAATCTTCCACATCTGAAGCATCCTTCCTTTTTTGCAGAAAAGGCGTTGGTTTGCCTTTCTCCTCGATTGGATTTATTTTTCTTCTCTGCTATCTCTATTTTATTTTTTACATACGCTACCGTTTGATCCTCTTCTTTCAATGCGTCTATTATGTCCGCTATGTAGCTGTATTCTTCGGGTAACGTATTCAGCATGTAATTCAGCTTTTCCCTCTCACTTACTTGTGCGCCCGCACTTTTTAATTCATTGATTAATTTTTCAAAGTCGTTAAAGAATGATGCTGAATCACTGTAGTTCTCCAGTCTTATGTTTTCCAATCTCCTTCTGCATACGATCTGCAGTGCCGTCGACTCTTTCAAGTACATTTCATCGAACCTTTTTATTATATCATACGCCGTTTTTCCTTCCCTAACATACTCCAATTGTCTGTTCGATATTGCACTATAAATTATATTAATTGCCTTCAAGTCCTTTTTGTCCCAGTCTTCATCGTCTCTTTCGTTCTTCATTCTAGTTGTAACAACCTCGCATTCCTTATATTCGAGAAACATCGTGATTCTTTGCTTCCACATTCCATAATCCTCACCATCGAATATAAGTATCATGATTTCCGATCTCTCCATTTTAATTGATTCTTCTTTTTTTTCTTTTCTTACTCAAGCGTTCCTACGTGCTCGAAGTATATTTTTTCCTCTGAAAGTTTTTTTTTCTTTACTGAAAACTCACTCGCAAGATCGTAACCACGCACTAAATATCTTGCAAAACTAGTAACCACGCTCTGCTACCATGTTAAGGAAATTCGAGGATTTGGGAATACAAATAATTGACTATATTTCCCACACAACAGTTATACATCTATATTCCACTCTGAAAAACGTCTTGCACGCACGCTGGTCGCCAACCGACTATCCTAGATTCTTCTAACATCTGGC
Source organism: Bombus huntii (assembly GCF_024542735.1). Taxonomy (NCBI): domain Eukaryota; kingdom Metazoa; phylum Arthropoda; class Insecta; order Hymenoptera; family Apidae; genus Bombus; species Bombus huntii. The sequence continues at coordinate 442,313 of NW_026099320.1, forward strand.
AACAGTCTTTTGTCTCCACTAAGACCTTGACGCCCTCTAACCCTTACACACACACTCTCATGTACAGTGTAAATGTATCTCTTCCCTAACAATTTCAATTCTTTGAATTTTGTTTGAATTATTGTTAATTACAATCACAATTTCTGATAATATCATGCACACGATTAAGTGTAACCACGCTCTTAATCGTTATCGTTGTCAATTACAATTATAATTCCAAGTTTACTTACATTCATTTTAACGAAACCAATGTTTACTACTAGAACACGCACATATTCGTACAACGATGTTAAAAATCTGAGCATAATGGAAATGTACGTACAGCAGATACTCACAGGAAAAACCAACGAGACTAATAATAAAATCAATGAATTAGAAAAAAAGAGCTATAGACAAATATCTTATAATATACCGTGGCATAATCTGCAATTTATTATAAAATAATTGATCCGAGCAGTATCAATTATAAAAGAAGATGGCTGAATGTGATAGACACTGTCGAATACTAATCAAATATAATCATTTAGTTAATCTTTAAGATTTAAGTTAAGATACATCTTTGAGGAATCAATAAGTGTTTCGCTAATAGCCTAATAGATCTCTTGATAGATCAAACGAAGAAATACCTAACCGCGATTACAGCCAATTGGTACATATTATTCGATACATAATTAATATTTGTATCACGTACAGCGATGCAAGTGGTATTGAAGAAAATAGCCATTTTACGTTACAACTATAACGAGTAAATTTACTCGTTTAACTTGAGAGGAATTAAAAAGGTACCTGACTTTTAAATAAGCATTAAATAAGAAATTTAAATATCGCAGACGGTGATGTAGGTGTTATTCAAGAAAAGAGAACATTTTATTTTGTAATTAGCACGAGTAAATGAACGAATATCGATAATATAATATAATGATTAATATGAATTTTATCTGGCTGATTATTTAAATACCATAACATATTTCACAGTAACGTCATCGACTGCCGTTAGGCTCTTTTCCCTTTTTGTTCAAACTAATTGATAGTCGAAAACTAGTATCAAGGAGGTGTGAATTTAGTCTTAGTTTGTAGAAACTATTAAAATGATAAAAATGGATACCGTATTAAATCGTCGAAGGCGCCAATTTACGATAAAAATTAAGAAATTGTTCAATTTGATTTTGTTATAATGGAAAACCCGTCCTTTGCTATGTCAAGAGATCGTTAACGTTTGATTGACATCTCGACACCTTGTCAAGATATATAAGGAACGCGAGAAGTCGCGCGCGAGCTCTTTCGTGCCTGAAATTCCGGACAGTGAACATCCAAGAAGAATTTAAATATAAGGTAAATAAAAAAAAATATCAAATAACAACATTGTAACTAGTAATTTATAACGTCTAAGTCATTAATTTACAATACTTGAGAAATTAATTTATAATATTTAAGCTATTAATTTATAAAATTTAAGCCATTAATATATAACATATAAGCAATTAATTTATAACGTCTAAACTATTAATTTATAACATTTGTTGAGATATGTATAATTTTCTGTGTTGGACTGGGTTAAGTGTGTAGTAGAGATACTTGTATGTGAATATCAGCGTGTGGATGTATGTGTGTGCGCGGCGTCTCGAAAACAGATGAATGTAAACTGTTCAGTCGTTTAACAGTCGGGTATAGAAGAAAGTGCTGAGACGCGCGCAAGTGTGTATCGATGAATATATAAGAAATCGTCCATGAAATAAATAGATTACTATTTTAATATTAATCCTCAGTATAAATTTAGTGTTCTTATAACATTATTTCGGCTTCAAAGATCCACAATTGTCAAAAACATTTGTGCTATTAATTTATAACATTTAAGCTATTAATTTACAACATCTAAGCCATTAATTTACAACATTTGAACTGTCATTTTATACATGTAAGTTATTAATTTATAACATTTAGGCTATTAATTTACAACATCTTAGCCATTAATTTACAATATTTGAACTATTATTTTATACATTTAAGCCATTAATTTATAACATTTAAACTATTAATTTATAACATTTAAGCCATTAATTTATAACATTTAAGCTATTAATTTTCAACATCTAAGCCAATAATGTACAACATTTAAACTGTTATTTTATACATTTAAACTATTAATTTATAACATTTAAGCTATTCATTTATACCTTCTAAGCCATTAATTTATAACATTTAAGCCATTAATCTAAAACAATTACATCATTAATTCTTAACAGTTATACCAATAATTTATAACAACATTTTCCCATTAATTCAATGTAATTATGCTCTTAATTTATAACAGTTGTACCCTTAATCGGAAGTAACTCTACATTCATTGATTTTAATCAATACCATAAATTCGTAGTGAGTGAATTAAAGATTTATTTTGCTTTATTTTATTAACGAAATCTATCAAGTCTTTGAAGTGCTATTTCATTTCCATATAGCATTATATTTTAACTCTGAATACAGTATTCAATTTCCAATTTCACTATTTCGTATAAAATCTGTGGTAACACAGAGTGTCGATGTATGTAACGATATATGGTATAACGTTATAACGTATTACTTTACATGATATAACTTTATAACGTATTACGTTTTATGGTATGACGTTATAACGTATTACGTTATATGGGACGACGTTATGACGTATTACGTTTTATGATATTACGTTTTATGATATAACGTTATAACGTATCACGTTATATCTTATAACGTTATAACGTAATACGTTATATGCTATAACTTTATAACGTAATACGTTATATGGTATAACGTTATAACGTATCACGTTATATGGTATGACGTTAGAACGTATTACGTTATATGGGATGACGTTATAACGTATTACGTTATATTCAATAACGTTACAACGTCATACGTTGTATGCTATGACGTTATAACGTATAACGTTATATGCTATAACTTTATAACGTATATCGTTATATGCTATAACTTTATAACGTAATACGTTATGTGGTATGACGTTATAACGTATTACGTTATATGGTATGACGATATAACGTATTATGTTATATGGTATGACGTTATAACGTATTACGTTATATTTTATAACGTTATAACGTAATACGTTGTATGCTATGACGTTATAACGTATAACGTTATATGCTATAACTTTATAACGTAATACGTTATATGGTATGACGTTATAACGTAATACGTTATATGCTATAACTTTATAACGTAATACGTTATATGGTATAACGTTATAACGTATCACGTTATATGGTATGACGTTAGAACGTATTACGTTATATGGGACGACTTTATAACGTATTACGTTATATGGCATAACGTTATAACGTATTACGTTATATGTTATAACGTTATAACGTAATACGTTATATGGTATGACGTTATAAAGTATTACGTTATATGGGATGACGTTATATCGTAATACCTCATATGGTATGCCGTTATAACGTATTATGTTAAATGGTATGACGTTATAACGTATTACGTTATATGGTATAACGTTATAACGTATTACGTTATATGGTATGACGTTATAACGTGTTACGTTATATGGGACGATGTTATGACGTACTACGTTATATGGTATAACGTTATAACGTATCACGTTATATTTTATAACGTTATAACGTCATACGTTATATGCTATAACTTCATAACGTAATACGTTATATGGTATGACGTTATAACGTATTACGTTATATGGTATGACATTAGAACGTATTACGTTATATGGTATGACGTTATAACGTATTACGTTATATTTTATAACGTTATAACGTAATACGTTGTATGCTATGACGTTATAACGTATAACGTTATATGCTATAACTTTATAACGTAATACGTTATATGGTATGACGTTATAACGTAATACGTTATATGCTATAACTTTATAACGTAATACGTTATATGGTATAACGTTATAACGTATCACGTTATATGGTATGACGTTAGAACGTATTACGTTATATGGGACGACTTTATAACGTATTACGTTATATGGCATAACGTTATAACGTATTACGTTATATGTTATAACGTTATAACGTAATACGTTATATGGTATGACGTTATAAAGTATTACGTTATATGGGATGACGTTATATCGTAATACCTCATATGGTATGCCGTTATAACGTATTATGTTAAATGGTATGACGTTATAACGTATTACGTTATATGGTATAACGTTATAACGTATTACGTTATATGGTATGACGTTAGAACGTATTACGTTATATGGGATGACTTTATAACGTATTACGTTATATGGTATGGCGTTATAACGTATTACGTTATATGGTATGACGTTAGAACGTAATACGAAATCGCCAAGGTTGAACCTAACTATTTTAGCTTTGTTTTCGTCGAACCTGTCCTTATCGTATTTGGCGCTTGCTTCTATATTCTTTATCGCCTGCTGTCTTACATGGGAGATATTTACTTCTCTTTCTTCGATATTGTCGCGTAGGGATAAGCCGTAGGGTCTCGCTGTTTTACCGATTAGTAGTTCCAACGGGCTTGACTTAGTCACGCGGTTGGTGGTACAATTTAGGGCCAGTTGTATTTCCCCGATCGCGTCTTGCCAGTGGTTTCTATTGTTGTGTTTTTTAGCGTACTCATAATACGCTCCACCTGTCCGTTGGCCCTACTAGCTCCGGTCGCAATTAAATGGAGTTTAATGTATTTATTTTGCCAAAAGTCTCGAAATTCTTTGCCCGTAAAACATCTTCCCTGATCCGCTATTATCCGGCAGGGAGTGCCGAACAAAAATATAGCGAACTTAAGCGCTTTAATGGTGTTAACGGATTCTATCTTACGGGTATAGTGCAAGTATACGAACTTAGTAAAGGCGTCGACCAACACAATGACGTATTCCTTCGAATCGTTTTTACCGCTTAATTTGCCCGTTATGTCCATATGAACCGTATGCCAATGTATACTGGTCTTATGTATGGGGTGTAATTCGGCTTGTACTCTACCCGAACTTGCCTTTGAAACTCGACAAGCATGACAGTTCTCTACGAATTTGCGAACATACTTCGCCATTCCTTCGAACCAGTAATACTCGTACAGTTTCGCAAGCGTTTTATCCCAACCTAAGTGCATAATGGACTGGTGCACATGGTTAATAACAGACCACCTAAACCCTCTCGAAACGATGGGCAGGCAGAGAGTTCTACCTTTTCTCTGTATTTTACGATGAAGGGTGCCGGACCGTAACTCATACGTATTCGCGACGTCTTCCGCGAGCTCTTCGTTCTGTAATTTATCGACGATCTCAGAAATTTGTGGGTCGCGACGTTGTTCCGCTAGTAGCCAATCGTCGAAGATTTCGGTTAGGTTAATTTCTTTCTCTACAATTTTGCTGAACGTACTGCGATCCAAGTCTACGGGATTTCGCGAAAAGAAATCTACGTGGGCCATTCGTTTACCTTCCCGGTACATAATGTCAAAGGTAAAAGTTTGCAGGTAAGCCCACCATCTGTAAACCCTGTCGTTCAAGTGTACCTTATTACTGGATGCTTTCAGGGAGTTGCAATCGGTGACAACGAGAAATTCTCGTCCGTGTAAGTAATGACGGAAGTGCTTGACGACGTTTACAACTGCTAACGTTTCCAATTCGTAGGAATGATACCTAGACTCCGCAGGGCCAGTTCTTTTGCTGTAATATTCCACTACTCGATTTTTACCTTCGACCCTGTGCATTAAAATGGCTCCATATCCTTCCGAGCTAGCGTCCGTATGTAGTTCTATGGGGTAATTGGGGTCAAATATCATTAGCACCGGCGCGTCAGTCAGGACGGAAATTACCTTTTGTCTTATCTGTTCGTGCCTATCCGTCCAAGGTATATTCTTGTTATTCGAGGTAAGTGCATACAGGGGTTTCATTACTTGTGAAAATTTGGGAATGAAGTTTCGGAAATAAGAGGCCAAACCTATGAATTGCCTAAGTTGTGTGACGGTCGACGGTGCAGGTAAAGAACTCAAGGCTTGTATTTTACCCGGGTTTGGACGGACTTCTCCGTTACGAATTACATATCCCAAGTAGAGTACCGATGTCTTTAAAGAGGAGCATTTTGAAAAGTTAAAGGAGAATCCGGCTTTCACGAGGGTATCTAATACGGTGCTCAACCTTTCTAGGGCTTGATCTACTGAGTCGGCAATAATTAGGACGTTGTCCAAGTAAACAACAACGAACGAATACGCGAGGTCGCCTAAGGCGTTGAGAATGGCCCTCTGGAAAACGGATGGTGCATTTTTCAATCCGAACGGCATAGTCACGTACTCGTATTGCCCGTCGGGTGTAACGAACGCCGTATATTCCGTCGAATTAGGATGAATGGGAATTTGGTGGAATCCGCTGGCCATGTCCAGGCTAATGAAGTATCTCGCCTTCTGCAATCTCGCGATTTGATCCGCGATGAGGGGTAGGGAATACCGGTTCGCGACCGTATTTTTATTTAATGCCCGAAAATCTACGCACAGTCTGTCTGAGCCGTCTTTCTTCTTTACAAGTAAGATAGGGCTCGCGAACGGTGAGTTGCTCGGCCTCACGATTTTTGCTCTAATTAACTCGTCTATTCTCTCACGTACTATCCTACGCTCTTCTTCGCTAAGTCGGTAAGGACTTCTTTGCACGGTGACATTAGGATCGATTAACCGTATTTCTAACTGGCCCGTGCTTACGCGAGTACGTGGGAAGCCCGTAATGAATGAATTTTTGAATTTCTCGAGGACAGAAATTAACCGACTTTTATCGTTACCAACCACGTCAGTGTCAACCGCATTGATATTGATCTCGTTTTTGGAGGTTTTACTACAGGCATTAATAGTCTTCGTTTTACAAATATCGACACTATTTCGTGTAATAGTTACATCAAAACCCTGGCTTAAGATCTCGCGGCCAATCATGATATCATAATGCAAGTGACTATCGGCCAGAACGTGAAAGGTTATCTCCAATGTAAAACAGTTAATGCGTACCGTAGATAAGATCTGGGATGTACTCTTAACGCAGGTGTTTCCTATTCCTCGCATAACTACTATATCTGTCGTTCTCCTACCGGAGAATTTCGGAGCGACAGATTCTCTAATTAATGAGCACTCGGCTCCGGAATCGAAGTAAAATGGGAACGACTCACCCAGATGACTTAAACTACCGGCTGGGGACTCCACCACGCAGGAGTTGACTTTACGCTCATCCTTGGGGCTTGGTCTACCGTCCCGTCGTGCCGGGCAGTTAGGTGTGATATGGCCTTCCGCATGACACCTGTAGCAAACCGCCTTGGACGGTGCGGCCGGTCGGCTTCCTTCCTGGCGTCGTGCATCCCTCTGCTGTTCGTTCTGCATCCTCTTGCGGCAGTCCTTTATTCTGTGTCCGAGAGTACCACAGTAATGACACCTCGTCTGGTGGCCCGATAACTTGCGTCGCTTAGCTTCGGGTTCCGCCGGTGCATCTCTCGGCGAAAATGTCGACTCTTCTTCGTAACAAAAGGGTCGCATTTCGCTCAGAAATTGGTCCTCCGTTCTGATATCGCTCGTGAGGGCCAATCGTTTAAGACGTTGGTCGTGTGGAATTAATATGTAGAGAGTGACAGCGTTAAGTATTTCGTCTAGCGTAGAATGTTGCCACCGCGTCTGCAGGAGGGAACGGACACGGCCGGCAAACGCCCCCGTGGATTCGCCCACTCCCCGCGGTTCCCTGGATACCTTGATTAACGATGAGGACGTCGTCTCTCGGCCACCGAAATGTATAAGGAATCGTTCCTTAACGGTAGACCAAGTAACCTCTCCGTCTCCCGTCATTCGTGCCAGCCAATGTGCTGCAGAACCCTGTAGAGAGTCACTTAAGGCAGAGTATAGCGCGTCATCTCGTAGGGGGTTGTTCTTCATGGCCCTACTAACAGCCGCGCACCACGCGGCTGGGTCGGCGCCTGCGACTTCTGGGTTAAAATGTGGTAATTTGGTGGTTCCCGCATTTGGCCTTTGCATTAGCGTATGAATTAGGTTGTTCATGACAGCGACCTGCCCTTCCAGCGCTCGAAGCCGTTCTGATCCCACTTCTGATGTCGGATTGGCACTGGGAGTGGGGTTGTGAGCGTCAAAGGAATCTTCTCGAGGATTAGCCATTGATACGGTACACACAGGTGTAGTTTATTGCAATGATAGAATTAGTACAGTCTCGACAATTGATCACGGCGGTTCGGCACTCGCGACACGAGTGACGATGCTCTCGGGCTCAATAACGAATCCGCGGCCAATGGGATGACAACAGAACGTACTCACAAAGTCTAAGTCTGGTTAAAACGTGAAATAACCACTGATCGCGAAGACGTTACTCTTTTATCGATGAGATCGCGAGCGAGAATGCCTTTCCCGTCCCGATGATGCCACAGAGGAAAACTATAATGGGGTGTGTCTAAGGATACGAGATCATCGGATTCGTCGAGAAAAGCCTTCGTTCAGAAAGTAAGGGAAATTGGCGTTGCTGCTAATTGGTCAATCTCGATATGGGTGGTTAGAAAAAGATGCTAGCCGCCCTCGAGGGAAAGTTGCTAGCCGCCCTCGAGGGAAAGTTGCTAGTGGGAGACGCCGCTGGTTGAAAAATATGTCTCCCCTATCTTCCCGTAGTTGGGACAGAGACTGTTTGTCTGTTTGAAGGACTTTAGTTAACTAAACCTTAAGATTTATAACGGGCCCTCGGGCTAGCCGAACATGTACTGCGGAGACGCGTCGACATCTGGCAATCATCTTACTCGAAGAATAGGGTCTGCGTGTGGCGAGCCACGGAACAGAAACCGTTGGAATGTTTACTGTCGCGTGTCGCCACGAATATTTCTTTTAAGGAGAGCTATAGAATTACTCCATACCTTTGTTAGACAAAGCGTTCATCCCGTGACCGCGGCTACGTTCGGCGACTGACTGTCGCCTCGAGCCCAAGCTCATTATCACGACTCTCGAACAATTACAATCGGGTTGAATAACTACAATTGTTCAATTACAGCTATAGTAGATTCTAGGTTACAATGTTGCGGGATTATCCAAAATTCCAAAGGCTCTGGTGTTCTTTCATCTTCGACATATATATATGTCGGGTTTACATTAGAATTAGGGTTAGGGGCGTAAAGCGAATCTTCGTTTGGATTACACATCGTCGTTATGCAATAGAGAAGACATTGGCTAGTGCAAATACGATTACCATAGAACCGGACAAGTAACCGTGGTAATTAGATACTCGAGAAACTAATGACAATGATCCTAGGTTCAATAACGAACCCGCGGACAACGGGACGGTAGCCGTACGCACTCGCAAAGATCTAAGTCGGATTCTGTGTTAATAGTCGCTGGCGTTAATCTCTTTTTTTGTCGATGAGACCGCAAGAGAGAATGACTTTCCGACCCGGTGATACCCCAGAGGAAAACTATGACGGGGTGTGTCTAAGGACACGAGATCATCGGATTCGTCGGGGACATCCTGCGTTCGGAAAGTAAGAGAAATTGACGTTGCTGCTAATTGGCCAATCTCCATATCGGTAGTTAGAAAAGGATGCTAGCTGCCCTTGAGGGAGGGTTGCTAGTGGGAGACGTCGTTCGTGGAAAAATAGGTCTCTCCTGTCTTCCCGTAACTGGGACAAAGACTGTGTATCTGTTGAAGGATTTTAGGTAACTAGATATTAGTGTTTATGACGGTCCTCGGGCTAGCCGATCACGTACTGTGGAGACGCGTCGAAATCTGGTAAACATCCTGCCCGGAGAATAGGATCTGCGTGTGGCAAGCTACGGGACAGAAACCGTTGGAATGTTTACTGCCACGTGCCGCTACAAATCTTTCTTTTAATGAGAGCTATAGGATTACTCAATGCCTTTGTTAGATGGAGAGTTCGTCCCGTTGACCGCGGCTACGTTCGGCGACTAATTGTCGCCTTGAGCCCAAGCTCATTGTCACAAGTCTCAAACAAATACAATTGGTTAGAATGACGGCAAATCGTTTAGTTACAACTGTAGATTTTAATTACAATGTTTTTATGGATTTTCCCGAGGTTTCAGAGGGAAGGCACCGGTGTCCTCTTATCTCCGACATATATAAATTATATTTAAGAAGTTTGGGATAGTTTAAAGATGAAATAAATTGCTTTTTAAGTTTAATCTCTTACTTTCGACGAAATCAAGTTTCTCTGGAATTTGATGGGGTTTAAGATTTGATATCGGTGTCGTGGGAGTTATGTGACACTATAAGGTGGAATAAATCTAGCGAGGAGTTTAAGGTGCGGCAAAGGAGCGTGGAATGTTGCAATAGAAATTTATTGCAGTGTTAGTGCATTGGTAGATTGATCAAATTTACGTGTAGCGTGGGTAACCAATGGTAAATATTTTGCAATGAGTATAATTTCTCAGTAATCTGAAGCTTATAAAATCTATTGACAACTAATGGAAATTGTTGATTTAACAGATCAATTTTAAATTCCTCGTTAATCTAAATTTTTTTAATCCTATTTACAGCTAAACCTTACGACGAAAAATTAACGAAGTGGAATAAAAATGGCATTGTGATTCTTCTCGTCGTGTATTGGTGTCACATCAAATTTAAGAGACAGTTTTACTTGCGGATGCTGCATGTTACGTTGGTGAAGTCGACGAAAGCGTAAAATAGGAACTCGTCCGAAATACACTAACGCGGAAGGTTAAATTTAACGCAAAAGGCTGAGAAATTAGTTTAGAACTCGAAGTTTCATTGGTACGACGCTCTTGAAACGCATTCAAAGAGGTCGGCGACCTCGAAAGGGGATGAACGCAACTGTTTCGTGGGAATTTCTTATTGTGGCTTATTTGGATGAAGCTGCTTTAAAATCAGCGCTGGATTCGTCTGTATTTTGCCCGGAAATCATAAAATGTTTAGGCCAGGCGACTCCATGTACAGAAAATGTTATGTCCACTTTTTACGTCCGTAGAATTCAACTCTTTACTACTATGCACTTCTTCTCCAAAAAAATATCGCGTTTCAATATTAAAAAAGTTTCAATAATATACTATCCATTAGAAGAATGATAACCTGATAACCTTACAAATTATTAGTATTAACAAATTCTTATTGTCGTATAGAAATGCCAACTATTGCTTTGGTAAAACAAACAAAGGAATTTTACAGGTAAATTTTACAAATTACAAGTCATCTTATAACGCAAAATACGACGTGTAAAATTGTCTCAATTTATTAATAGTATTAATAAATTATTATGATAAAAGATGCAGGAATCTTAGCCTCATGAGAAATTAGAGATGAAAATGAGTGGGAAAAGATTAATCGAGGACACAATAGTATTATTCCAGGAAGTGCTAGTTCTTCCTAGATTCCGGTTACAATGTTCTTAACGCGTGGAAATTAGTCTTGACCAGGAAACATCTATAACGGCATGTATTTTCTGCCGTGATTGTAAATCTGTTTGGAACATGCGGTTTGTCCGTTAATCTAGGCGCTGTTGTTCAATTGAGTCAATATTATTTGTTGGTAGATTAGTGTGTGCAAGAGCGCTCTATCCATTATTGACCAATTCGAGCACGTATTGGTAAATTTCACACCGGCAATTACGGTGAAATCGTTCGTGGTCGCTGGAAATTGGCAGTATCGTTTGCGGTCGTGAGCTGATTGACACTGCGTGAGCGGGGAATTATGTGAAGCAGCTTTGCTTTGTCGTTTCATGCATTTAATAGGTTTACGGCGGTGGACAGAGTTTGTAAAAAATGAAGACAAGGTAGAAAAAGATTATTTTTCATTTTTTACCATTAGATTATTTTCAAAGTGATCTTTTCAGTGAAATATGATTGACAAAAAATAAGATATATAATTGAATCATTATAGAAAATAGAATAATATTTATAATAAAGAAATAAAAATCAATTATAGAATAACATATAATAATAATAATAATAATAATAATAATAATAATAATAATGTGGATAGACTTTATGTTTACTTTTATATGTATAATGATACTGTTTGATCCTTGAATTAAAGTTAAGATTAACGTTGCGATTATGATTATCCTTTGTCTGACTAAATATATTTGAAGTATCAATTACAGTAGAATTTTTGAAAGATTCTTGGCTGTTAAACAAAAAACTGGTTCCTTTATTGTTAGGGAAGTGATACATTTACACTGTACATGAGAGTGTGTGTGTAAGGGTTAGAGGGCGTCAAGGACTTAGTGGGGACAAAAGACTGTTGCCAGATGTTAGAAGAATCTAGGATAGTCGGTTGGCGACCAGCGTGCGTGCAAGACGTTCTTCAGAGAGTAATATAGATGTATAACTGTTGTGTGGGAAATATAGTCAATAATTTGTATTCCCAAATCCTCGAATTTCCTTAACATTTATATTTCGCTCAATTATCATAGAATCGTGAAACTGACTTTCACTTCAAATTTTGTCTGTTTCAGGAGTAACAAGTACCTGCAAAAATCATCCATCAGCCGGATATGTGCTGTCGGAGGGTTTTTCATTAGCATTCCCGTCTTTCTAACTGGTAAGAACCAATTCCTTCAATTCTGTCAACTTTAACCTTTTGAAAGATACTAGTACATAAGTTATACGTTTAATTTTTCTTGAATTCAGGCATGAATCTAAAAGATACTGTGAACTATCTCTGAGTGTATGAAATCAGTTTAGAAATCCAATGGAAATAAAGTTAATTTTAACGCCGAATAGTCATTATTTTTCTTAGAAAAATAAAAATGATCGTCTTTTAGGGAAGTTTTAACAGATTAATTTATAAAGAGCTGAAACAGAATATTCATGTCATGCATGAATACGGCTGGTGGATGGATCGAGATCTAATCTAAAGTTTACGTTGTGTCATGCTAGTTTACACAGCTATCATTCGCTCGATCGATCGTTAAGCTGTTGAACTCGATTCAAGACGGACATTTTGACTCTGTTCAGAAGAAAACTGCGTTTTAATAAATTTGACGGAATAGAAATTATGATAGACTACAACGTTTTTTTAATTATATCATAAAATTTATTTATTTTTTTTTTAATGTCATGTTAGAAACTTCAAATACTGTCCAAAACTTCGAACGTAATCGTTTTAGAAATTTGTAAATTACTTAACGACCAAAAATATTGAATTCTCTATTGTCTGAAGATAGATTCTCTATAATTTAAGTAATTTATTCGTCGAGAATTGATATATAAAGACTTAAATAATAAATTAATTGAAAAATAATTTGCGACTAGTATTGAAAATTTCAATGAAAAGCATATGTATATAGTTTACGCTTCGAGAATTATATGTATTGAGAATATGTATTTGCGCTGATTCTTTGTCCCGCTTGTTATGGCATACGTGTTATAATAATCCTTTAACAATGCTTTCAGGTATGATATTGTATACATTCATCCAGTTTCATTCGACGCCGGTGTCACGTAAAATGGATACTTGGGTTGCGAGAGAAAAGAAAGCTGAGTCGCAGCCCAACTATTAATTCTCTTTTATCGAACTTTATTATGACTTTGGCACTTACAGTAGAATAATGTTGAACAGAGAAAGGGGTGTTGTACAAGAACAGTAACTAGAACGAGAACTCCCCGGGCTGGATGAAGTCTCGGCTTATATACACCCTGGCTTGGGGATGTTGGGGGGTTTGGTGTGGATTCCAAGGAGTCCGAAAGTCGGGGTTGGGGCCTTATCTCTGATGGGGACTAAGATGCGTTGCGGCGTTGGCGTCCGACAGTCGGGAGTCGATGTCTTTTCTCTGAGAGGTAATTGGTGTCACACCGGCAGTCGTTACGTCGGTTTTCATAGGCCTTGGCATCGTGTTTTGTGAATGCGCAATGGTCCATAACGTCTTCGTGTGGCAGAGGGTAAGAACATATCGCTATTAAAAAAGAAAACGAACACGTTCAAACACGTCTAAATCATCTTTTATGTGTATTTTACCCGGAAATCATTTTATCGTGAAATTTTGTTTTTCAGAGTTACCATAATTTATCTGGTAAAAATTTTTCTGAAATCAATTGCAAGCTTTTAGGAAACCAGGATTTTTCACATTTTTAAGAAGCGTTATAATTATATTGCTGATCTTTATTTTATTCGTGCGAAATTGAAAAGTACGCAAATGGCGCAAAATGCATAAAATGCGCTAAAATATACGTATATAAGAAAACAAATCTCGATTAAAATTTTATTTCCTTGATTATGTTCGTAAAACTACAAACTTGTATAAAAATACGCATTCTAGTTATAAGTGTTAAAACATTCGATCTAGTCCTTATCACATTCATGAAAACCTCCATTTAACCATTCGTTGTATCAACGAACATTCATATGCAAAACTTACCACCTACCACATCCTCCGCGTATTAATATAATCCCCTTTTATAAATTATACACTTTAGAGTGGACTGGTTGGGTCAGAGTGATATAAGCTTACAAGTTCTCGAGGAGTTCTACCGAAGTTACATTTACGTTTGCATAATTTCACCGAAAAAGATACTCTGTAGAATGACAGGTTCGTTTGTTTATGTGATCCGCGATCGCAACTATTTCAAGGGGATTTTATAAATAACCATACACACGATATTCAGTGTATTTTCGTATTCTCGTTTATTTTCGGGAGATTTGTAAAACTGTTGAACAAAATAATTGAGTAACGATTATATTTGCTGAGAAAAAGTCTTTTTCTCTGTACCCCTCCTTCTACTTCAAGCATGTAGTATTGACAATAAGATTGACAATGGCTGAAAGTAATCCAAAAGAGTTTTCACCATGGTTATCGGTAACGAAAAAGATTTGAATCATCTTTAATACTTATTCGTAACTAGAATCATTTCAACTAAAATGTAAATTCTTATATTATAACTTTTTTAATTTGTTATGGCCCCTGACTACAACCTAACCTATCATTCTTATTTCGTAGGAGAAGACGAATGCCGTGAAGGCGTTAGCGCGCGAACAGTGCGAAGCGGCGGTACAGCTGCAGCGTCAGCAGCAGCTGCAACAGCACCAGAACCAGCACCAGCTACAACAGCAACAACAACTACGTGGCCCGTTAACCATCCACCATGCTGGCTGCCCAACGAAAGTCGGGCCCGTGACGAACCAACTAAATACCAGCCACGCAACGCACGGCCGAGCTGCACAGTACCAACACTATCATCACCATCATCATCATCGACACGTGTCAATGTCTCCACCGCTCTTGTTGCTCTCATCGCCAGCTCCGATCGCGGCGACGCACAATCATCTGAACGTGAGCGGACACAGAAACGTGGTTACGCCACCGGATACACCAGCAGATAGATCGCCACCGAGTCCTGGAAATAAGCTAAATAGATCGCAGCATTTGCCACGGGAAGCAACCGGCCTGGTCCTGGTCTTCCGGCTGCCACATTGGATCTAAGTAGCGCAGCAACCACCAATAGTCCGCATGAATTGTCCACGTTAGTTTAGAAATTTGGTCCGAACATTATATCTTCACATAGGATTGGAGATTAATAGTTGATAGTTAATTTACACATCGATCTTTTTATTTGTAAATTGGGTCGTGGTTTAGAGTTGGTTTGTAAAAATTCGGTCCTAATTGTTAAATGATGAATATTGATTAAGAATAATAGGCATTGATGTACCAATCTTTACTTGAGCACACGCATTGGAGATTTCACTTTTATTCAGTGAAACAGCAACTTCATTACTCGCTTATTCAATACGGCAATTGCATATATTTCATGGACATTTTAACAATGTTTTGAATAATTTCTAACGGTACAATTGTGATGAAGTGAAAAAAATCGTGATAAGAAACAGAGAGAAAAGTTGCTCGTTAATGAATATTGACCAGAAATAAAGTAATTTCTAAAGAATATCCCGAAGACGTCGTAGATATTACGAAAGGAATGATTAATTTATACCCGCGTGTATCTTGCCATTACCATACTATTATTATTATTATTAATATTGTTAGTAGTACTCGATTACATTATTATTAATATTAATATTATTGCCTTATTATTATTAATGTTATGGAACCTCTAGTCCTAGGTTACTTTCGCTGCCACGAAAGGATAAGATTTTCGAATTTTTTACTATTACGTGTAATTCAAGTTTTCCTGTTGCGCATGCGCAGTAGAAAGAAAGTTAGCGGAACTCAAATCTCGAACTATAGAGAGTTGAAAAGTAGTAAAAGTAAAAAAGCACGAATAACATTTGTATTTGTGCTGGATTAAGTTTGATAATTGAAAATTGAGTTTGATGATAACATTTTTTTCGTATTCGCTTTGGTAAATATTAGTTTTATTTAAAATTGAACAAAGCATTTTATGTTTTTCAAATACGGTACATAATCGTAATATCGAATTTTGTAAACTGATAGTAAGAAACTCTATAATTCGAGACTGGAACTTTGATCAAGTTCACATTGAACGTAAACTGACTTAATTTTGTTATTTAAGCGTGTATACTATACGTGTTTGTTCCTTCTTCTCTTGTGCGCAGGCTATAGCTTAATTACTTCCAATAAACGCAGTTATATCGAATCAATGACCGATACAAATTTAGATATTAGGATTATTTAAACAAGAGATTAAAAACTAAAAAGTATTGTTTTTATACTGCATATGTACATATGCAATATGAACGACAGTTTGTGTAATAATATGTACCCCTCTTCTTAGTTTACTTTTGTATATTTTGCGACATTTGATATTAATTTTATGAGGAACGTACTTACACTTTATCTTTGTAATTAAATGTGAAATGAAAGAAAAGAAATGACATGAGAAAAGGAAATTCGATGTATGAGTATATACGAATTGACGGAATTAAAATTTAACGCTATATTTAAATAGAAGACGTGAAATATCTTGTCATCTTAAAATAACTTGATCATTCCTATTCTTTTACATAAAAACACTTTTCGACTGTAACTTAAGAAACATGTCTGCTAACGTGAAACGTGCCAGAAAAAATTAACAACTTCCATTAAATTGGCAAATTTCTCATTAATATCGTAAAACTCGCGTTTACAAAGATCAGATCAGTGTACATAATATACAAAACAAATGCAGAATATATAAATATAGCACATACGTTCTGAATTATATTCGAATTGGGCAGGGTAACCAAGTGAAAATATGTAAATTTCACGATGTGTAATGTACACTTTATCGAACTTGTAAGTAGTGTAGAAATAGAATATTTTACACGTAACAAAATATACAAACGACAATACACAAGTTAAATTATTTGTTAGATCCATGTATAACATGCATAGTACAAAAGTGTTTTAGCTTTATGTACTGGTAATTATGAGAAATACCAACTTAATAGATGTATTTGGTATGTACCTAGTTAAGAAAACAATAAATTATTCTGAACAGATAAAGCGTTTAGTAGCTTGTGAAGTATGAATTTTCGAAAACGCAAGTATTTTATATCTAAGTAGTTAAGAAACGCGAGCAAGGGAAATCAAACAAAGGAACAAAGTTTTTTTGTTTAAAAATATTTAATTTGTTGTTCTATTATCCGAGGTTAGAAGCGATAATGTACAAAATCTGAATAAATAAGATTCTTCAATATTATTGAATTTTAGTTCTAGGGTAAAGTAATATATCCGCATATTTTATTTATATACAATATGTATAAATAATGATGTGATTTGACTAATTTTGTTAAAAGAATATTTGTACTTTTTACGTAAAACTTCAGTCTTTTACAAACTTTCTTGTAATTAATAAACCAGTAAACACAATATTAATAAAATCCATTAAAATTATAAACAAACTCATAAGTTTTAATTTTAGTCCTTAAAGGTTGAAATATTTTGCTCCAATGTCGAGACATTTGTTTTAATCCAAAACATTACTATACTGAATCGATAATGTTGCATGTGCCAGGAAAATGATGATAGTGTCAGATAACTTGTTGTGAAACGAAAAAGCATTGCATGTACATTTCTGTTGTTTTGTTGACCATGAGTTTGATGATCTTTTAAACTTGCCCATAGCTAAGAAATCAAACAGTATATCTAAACGAAATTAATTTCAAATTATTTTTTAGGTTCTAAGCTTTTATCTAATCTTTCAGAAGTTGCAAAATTTATTCCACAAGAGTCTTTTTTATCATAACCAAGTACACATCTTAAAACCATTTAAGTCTTCCTTAGTAATTTCTTCTTATCTTTAATAGTAACGAAAATAATTTAGATGAACGTTTTAAAATTGACACCCTGTATATTAAAAATAAAAGATATATTTTCTTCATAATTGGATAGGCTTTTTACAATGGCAATGTACAAATATCAAAATTGCAATTATACTATAACATATGTATATATATAAGCTTCACATTTAAACACAAGATTCTTTATTATATTTTTTTAATACCAATATTTTAATAATTATAACAAGGGTTTTTTAACAAGAGATGTATAACATTGTATACAAATTTTCAAAAACCTATAGATAATTTCAGTTATGCTCTTGCATCATTAATTGTTGATGGAACTCTTACCTCAATTCCATCTAGTTCCTTAGACATTACTATTTGACAGCCTAGCCGTGACCTGAAATTAAATATTATATAACTGAATATGTCAATAAATATATTTATTGCTATACAAATTAATACTAATACACAATAAGATTTCTATTTATCCATTTGAAAATCAACATTGTAAATATGCTAATTCCAACATAGATTTGTAATGATTATAGGGTCATAAATAAAAAACTATGAAAATTTATTATAATTTCAGTTTCGTAGTATTCAGAGATAGCGATTTGAAATTCTACATTGAGATGCAGATTTCGAAATACCCAATACTAACCTGTTTTTACATAAATTTGAATAGAAAAATTCACTTTATAAAATATTAAAAGGTAATAGAATTAATAATGTGAATGATTTGATACTGATTATTAATATTACTGATTATAACGTATCTGTTAATTCATATGCTAAATCCAACATGTCTAATTCTTCATCTGTTGGTTTGTCAGGAAGTGCATCATAAACTTCTTTCGAAAATATTAAACAAGTTAATGTTCCTTCACAAGCACCTATATCAATTATATTTTAAGATTACAACATACTTATATAATAAAGTATCAAAAGTTAAAAATAATAAGAATATTAAACTTGATAAAAATGAAAATTTTCAAATATTTTCTACCTCAAAATTATTTATTTTAAATTAAGTAAATTATGCTTCTTTAAAACATACCATATCCACCTAAATCAATTTCATTATTTACTACTATGTCTAATATAGTATCTCCTACTTTCCCTTTTGCTTTGATTCTCTCTCCACTTGCTTTAACAAACGTTATATTTACTCTGAAAATAATATTTATGAAAGATAAAAATTATTTCAATATAATTATTTTCTTTATTTTTTGTGTTTCTTCAATTAATCTTCTCTTAATTATACCTTAATTATATGTATCACTTATGATAATAGAAATAATTTAAAAATAAGATATACTTGTCTTAATAATACATAAATAAAATTCGTATATCATATATTTATAACAGTGTTATATTTTTAGTTGTTCACTGTCAATGTTGTTCTTATTAATACTATTCTATTAATACTATGTTATTTTTCTAGATGTTATACTCCTACAAAGAGAAAAATTTCTTAGACATTATTATTAGCATTATTATTTTGACACCAATTTTATATTGGAAGGCAAGTACTGAAATTCTATTAAAAAAAGAAGGAAAGCACAAGAAAATTTGTATCACTTACTCTTGTTTTTCTGAAAGTGGTTGCGTGGTCGATATTCCTCTTGTTGCCTGCAAAAAGGGCAACGTTGTGTTGCTTGTATATTTTGAATAATTTGATGCAATACCGAGAATTGATCTCGAAAATTTTTGTAATTGATTTACTAACGCCATTCCACTGTCATAAATATCATGAGTATGGGACACCCTGACCGAACACCAGATAAGTATTGCGGAAAATATCAATTGTAGATCAATTGTACTTTGTACAAAAACTTCCACGGCATTCTTCGGCTGCTATACTGGGACGTTCCTTTACTGTGATAGGTTATAAAACGATTCCTAACACAAGTGACGTATCTCTACCGGACACGTGCTCTTCGGGCCACACGTTTTATGATACAAGACCAGCAAAATGATCAATGTGTAATTTTACATATCTTACATTTTTTTCAAATGAAATATTGTTTTTATTAAACGTTTAAAACCTCAGGCAACATTTATTTCATCTGATTTCAGTTTTACAAATATATATCTATAATACATATCTGTATAAATTACGGTCTGGTTATATCAAACAGGAACCGACACTCGCTAGGGAAAACTGCCCAAAAATTGAATCGTAAAAACCAATATGAAAGACAACAAATTTCTCGTTCTGCGGAACAAATAGAAATGAGCAGAGTATCTTTATCTTTATCTGAGACATTCAAAGCGTATCACGCATACGCTAAACCTGAAGAAAACTTTCTTGTCTTCCATGTTCATTTTTCCCTTTCCATTTCCGAACGGTTTCTTCTATATTTATTTATATGTTCGTGATTGATGCTATTGACAACATACAACTAAGGGGAAATACGAATAGTAATAGATAGATGTATAATTCATTATGCAATTTTATAGAATTAAATCTTATTTATCTTCAGATATAAAAACTATATTTACCAGCTGAAACACTAACGCATATGCAGTATAATATAATCTACTTAACAATCTCGTTTTAGTTATAATATGTGATTAATTCTTTTGCTATTTCGCTATAAACAGTTTCTTGTGCATACAATATTTTTTTATAGTATTCTAATATATTGTTAGATATTGTAAAGAAAGTAAAGTACAGTTATTGAAGTTTGGGAACATTCAATGTTAACCTTGCTTCAAAAAATAATCTTTCGAATGAATGGGGAATAGATTTTTAGTATTATAGTTGGTATAATGTCATCATTGTTTACAATGTGTTAGAGTTAAAGAAATGAGACAAATTAATATTTCAGAAGCAAATTCAATATTTAAATGATGTTATTTTAAAATGGCAGATGATATGAATGTTCTTTTTATACGAGGAAATGGAAACGTATGTATGGTAATGGAAACGTAATGGTTTTAACATTATTTTAGTACAAGATCTTAGCATAATAGTAATTAACAGTATCCACTACCTTTTAGTCAATTTTTGAAAAATGACATATATGATAATTTGCAATAGTTTGATAATAAAATACTTGTATCAATATTAATAACGTATAATTTGCTATCTCAAAAAGATACAGACTCAGCCAATGATAATGTTTGGGATGATAGTGCATTAATAGAAGCATATGATAAAGCAATATATTTAGCAAAAGAAGAAGTTATCAAGCGAATGGGAATGGATGTTGGAAATTCTCAACCGAAAGAAAACCTACAAAATCTTAAGCAGCCTAAACACGCAAGTAAATTACACAAGGTTGTGATTTTGATAGAATATTACAAATTTGATACAGAATATTATTAAATATATTGATTAAGAAGCAAATTATTTTATTTTGCTATTTACTTATATTTATTTGTATACACATCTTCTCTCTATAGAAATGGATCATAGGAGCACCTTCTCGTGCAATATACTCAGAGGATGGAGAAACTTATGAAGCTATAATATCAAAAATTTACGAAAACAATGGCACGTGTTGAAGTGGTTACCACTTCTAAGAAAACTCTACATCTGGTCTTTTTTAGTTTTCTCAAGCACTGAAGCCATCGACAGCGTGTAGACAAAAGACTGCGACGAAGTCAGGCCATAAACAGTAGACAGGCGACGTTGGCTTCGGGGTTTTTCAGTTATTAGGTAACACAGCTAGCGTGCGGATCTGGACCAGCTCAAATTGTATTTTTACTTATTACACTTCTATTTAAATATATTTTCTACCTTACAATTTATCCACGTGTTTTCTCTGTTTACACACCGAATAACCTCAACAGCACGTGTGTTGTAAAATTTGTAGGTAATACCTTTAGCATGATGGTTATGTCAATTAAGAAATGTACTAAAAATACATATATATATGAAGTAAAGGCTTTCGCATAGTCTATCACAGTGTCATTCAGCAGGTCCTTAACTGGGCAGGAGTACCTGTCAATGTCTATGGGGAGACCCGTGGGATATAGGGTCATGAACCATAAACATGCATGTTACTTATTGTTCATTATTAGCTGCTTGGAATATAATTCTCCTCATTAGACGAGTGATTATTACTACATATATCAAGGCAAACATTTATACATATACATTTATGCACGGGAAATTCTAATACATTGCCTGTAAGGACAGTAACCGAATGGCACTCAGTCATTCTATTAAATGACAAAAATTTCTTTTACTCTGTGTTTAGGCTATGGTAATACACAGAAAGTCGAATTGAGTTCTCTTTTAGAATCAGAAGGTTTGCAAAGTCAAATAGCACAACAAAAGAAAGCTTTGGAAGAGAAATTCAATGAAGAGAACGATGAGACTTGTGAGACTAATTTTTCTACAAATGTAAATTCGAAAAAATATAATGTAGAAAAAATGGATTGTGACTCTGAAGAAGCAAATGCGTATAAACATCACTTCATACCGGGACCATCTTTCAATTCGATGACTGATATAATGCCACCTGCACCTCCTTTACCACCACAATTAATGGCCAAGTAAGTACAATTTAAAAATTCTAATGGAATGCTGAATACTTCTAATATTAATAAGTAATTTGGAATAAGTTTAACATTTTATTTGGAAAAAAAATACGAAATTTTAATAAAATGTACTAGATTACCAGATAATGATACAGACGCACTTTCAAGTATGTTGATGTCATGGTATATTAGTGGTTACATGGTATATTACACAGGTAATTATTTCATATAAGTATTTTATTGTATATTAAATTTTCAATGGACTATGTTATTTCTTTTGTAGGTTATTACCATGGTTTGAAACAAGCAAGAAACAATCAAGAGAACAGGAAGAACTGTTGATTATATCAATTTTTTCAATAACAATATAACAATAATATAAGATATAATAAAATATAAAACTCATTGTATTTATTTACTTCAATTATTTGAAATAAAGAACAGCTTTATTTTCATATAAGACTTTAAGACTTTTTTAAAAATAATTACTAAGATAAGAAAACATAAAAAACATATTTTTGATAAAATACACTCACATATATATGTCGGGTTATCATTAGGATTTAAGGCGCGTAATGATCCTTCGTTTGAATTAGCCATTGTTTTACGAAACAGAGAATATATTTACGCGAATAAACAAGGTTTTACAAAATATTATGAATAATGAGTTTAATAAATAATAAGATTAACAAACGATAAGTTTAACTAATAATTAGATTAAAGATTAATAAGTTTAACGAACAATAAGAGGAACGAATAATATGTCTTACGAATAATGAATTTAACGTATAATGAGATTAACGATTGATAAGTTTCACGAATAATGAATTTAATTAACGCTATTAACAATGTTCCGGGGTTCAAACGAATCCACGGTCAACAGGATAACTCTTTACTATGTGTAGAATAATTTTAAACACAAACTACAATTGCTGAGACACTCGGTAAATTGCTCGATGTATCACTTTCCAAGGTGATCACACGAATGAATATCTGATGAAAATCTTTTTCGCTATACGATTGCATTTGTTTGTTATATGCTCGCTGGAAACATCGAGAAGGTTCCAATCGTTGTTGCTAGGCAATTTCTGTCAAAAGTTTGTTGTATACTCTTTGGAAACATCGAGAAAGATTCAAACGCCGTTACTAGGCAGTTTCTGTCTGGAGATTGATTCCTAATACAACGTGTGTCCCATTATATCGACATCTCTAAAGTACAATTCTATGTGATTTCTAGGGAGAACAATACAACCGATCCACACCTTCGTCAGGCAAAACGTTTATCCCGTGACCGTGGCTACGTTCAGCGACCAGTTGTCACCTCGAACCCACTTTCGCTTTCACAAATATCAAACAATTACAAATGACAATTGCTTAATTACAGTTATGATAAAATCTAGGCTAAAGCATTAGAAGGCTTCCTCAAAATTGCAAAGGGAAGGCTCCGGTTTTCCTTTCATCTCCGACATATATAATACAAGGATATAATACAACCGAACATTTTAAACTTAGCCTATAGCGCGTGCGCGCACACACATGCACACACATGCGAATGATTTCTCGAACGATAATCCATTTATTTATATTTTTCAATATCTGTCCTTACGATTGCGTATTTATTTGTTCCACGTATCATATTTATCTATTTGCATAACTGTAGGTGACATTTTTTTTAACAATTTTGCTAATATTTCATAACTTTTTAATTCATATTTCAAAGTGGTAACAGGTGTTTCTTTCTTTTCAAGTCTCCTCCATATCGGGCTTATTTCTAGTAGCCACGCTTGCTTACAAAGCAATTTTATATCTGCACAAGAATATCTTTCAGTACATTTTACTATGTGGTTTACAATATCTGTATTTTCTAATAAGTGGTTGCTAAGGTATAATTTGAATATACCAAGTCGAGCAACTTCATTGGGTAATGATACGTATATTTGCTTTTCGAGACGCCTGAGTAAAGCTGCATCAATGCCCCTAATAACATATTTACAATAAATATTATCGTTCTATTATACTAATAATAATGAAGGAATACTTCAAACAACACAATAACATATTTGGAATTTGGAGAAATATTACGATATTTTCTACTTAGAAAACATTGAAATAACGTGATATACGTACCAAGGGGAATTAGTTGTAGCCAGAAGAACTACATTAGAATTCTCATTAGACACTAATCCATCCAATCTAGAAAGAAGTTCTGATCTGAATCTCTTTGCAGGTTCAGACAATATACAGTCTCCTTTATTTGTGGCGATCCAGCCAATCTCGTCGATAAAAATAATTGTAGGCGAATGACTATAGGCAAGTTCAAATAAAACCTGTTCAGTTTAACAAATGTATTATTCATTAAATATTATATTCGAAATTCCTTAAATTCATTGCCTCATCACGAATATGATATCATTTCGTTTTCCAAACAACTATTCTATTTATATATAAATGACGAAAAATAAAATCAAATCTTTTTATACCTAGAATCTCTCCTTCATAGACAAAGGAACAAAGAAACTTACATAGACAAAGCAACTTACACGTATATACTTCTCGGAATCGCCTCTCCATTTGCTGACCAATGAGCTGGCAGTTATGTTAAAAAAGGTGCAATGGCATTCTGTCGCGACTGCCTTCGCTAACTTCGTTTTCCCTGTTTTGTATATTTCTTGTAAACACGTACAGAAATGAAAAGAATACGAGTATCTTACCTGTACCAGGTGGGCCGTACAGCAAAATACCTTTCCAGGGGGAAAACGGGCCATCAAAAAAGATAGGATACTTAAGGGGATACACAACGGCCTCCTTAACAGCGGTTTTACATTCCTCTAGGCCTATAACGTCATCCCAATGTACATTTAATTTGTTTACTATGATCTCCTGTGACGATACAAAGATAAAATGGCGTCTTCTCTATATTAAGTAAGTGTTACGTAATTTGATATTTGAAGCGTTACTGAAATCACGTCATCGTCGATATACGTTGGACGGTTTATCGACGGGAATTTTATCGTTTAAAAGCTTTACGATACGTATATTAATCGAAAATAACTTACGCATGAGATGTCCTCAGCCTCGTAATTCCGGATTATCTGAATAAAGCTTTTCAATGCATTTCAATATCTTCGATTGCATGGATGGTTCCATTGGGACGTTAAATAGCTCTTCTGATGAACGTCCATCACTCTCATTGGGGAATATTGACGTCACTGTCATTGCGAGATTAATATGATTCGTATTGTCATCAGTTATCTTCTGCTGTAGATTCGTCTCTTTCACAGGCTCACTTCTCGCTTGTTTACTAACAGATTTGGCTTTTGTCTCAATACTTCTACAAACACTGGATCATATTGTAATACGATACGTTGAATACGATACGTTGAATACGTTGAATACCGTTTAATATCGTTAAATAATTTAAATTCTTACGTTTTGCTTGCATTTGTCACTTCCCTCGTCATTTCCCTTCCAGTTATTTTCTTACACAATATGGGATATTTTTGAAATTTCATCTTGTAATAATTTTCATACTCTGCAACGATAATTTCCAAATCGATGTTGTCGCAAACCCGATGTTCGGGAGATAGACGAGCTTCCCGGAATAATACATCGCTAACGTCTATATACATAAAAAAATGTAGTTTTTAATTAATTATAGTTTTTAACTAATTAAAAATATTTTTCGCAATGACTGAACACTATAAGATAACCATCAAACAACTATTTTATCTCTAGGTAAGACAGGCAAAAGAATGTATTTACTATATAAATCCTCGAAGATAATTTCTTGTCTTCTGCTTTTTAATTTCCAATTTTTAGATGGATAAGAATAATTTGAATTTATACTTCATATATTTGTTTATAACTAGTTAATCTACATAATCGATTGAGTTATTCTTAACTACTGAATTACCGATGTCGAATTTTCAAATTTGGTTTCGCCTTCTCTCTCCATGATGTCCACTGATTTCTATTTCGATTGGTCACTGACACTATTCAAAAGAATTGGAACTAGGAATATATTTTAATTATAATATACTCACCCATTGTGTTCCAAATAATCACATACAAGGTGTAATATGTTCCGATGACGTTCCGAAATACGACTCTCCTCCTAATATAATTATTTTTTCATTACAATAATATAAGGTTTTTCATGTAATTTTTTGTTACATTTGCGAATTCAACGAGTTACACATGATTTTTCATGAAACACGAACGTTAAAAATATTTGATACAGCCTAATTATAAAAATTGTTAGAAGCAAAAGTCATAGATACTATGTGCGAGTATCGCATGAAACGAACAGCTATTAAGAGAACTGCAGCAATATTACAAATCAAATAACAAAACACACTCGTCTGTGACGTGGAAATTCTAAAATCTAAAATCTAGAATATTCCTTACCTTTTTTCGCAGATTATAAAATATCTTATTCATACTACCTTGCATCGATAAATCACCGTTCATAGTGACACTTTCAAATCGCCTATCGTTTCTCAATGGATACGAGAATTTCCGTTTATTACTTTAAAAACAACCCGTCCATTGCGTTTCTCTTAAAAAATTCTTTCAACTCTGTTGAAAACCGAGCATCAAACAAGAGACAAACGATTTGTTGTCATGGAAATGTTTGGTTCACACATAAGCAACGCACAAATATAATGATAGAATAGCTGAGTGTGTGTACTGTATAGTAAGATGGATGCAACATGGAAATAGAAAGAGAACACCATGTATAGATACTTCCTGTCCTTGTTTAATCAGGCATGCACACTAGTGGACACTGACGCTGCTCGTATACCGCTGTTACATATTTCCTGTACAAGTGCGCGTCATTATACAAGGACGGAACATCCTCTCTCTACTTCTCTATCGCGTTTTTAGTTCGCTCACGCGCTCTGTACTTATATCTATTACATTTCCACCATAAGCAGCGGCCGTGCAGTGACTTACAAAAGTTCCGAACGGTTCCATCCTGGGCGGACGGTTAATTGCGTTCGGTACTTCGAGGCAGGAAGGTGAGTACAGAATCGCTCCTCTTAGTACTCTTATTAGAAGTGTTATCATCGAATATAAGTTTTTTCAATAAATTCTTATCGTTTTACAATCTTTCTAGAATACAATGACGTCAGCAATCGATCATTTTCGCGAATTTATTGTAAAATAATTGGGGGAATATCTGGAGTTCTTTATCGGTTTCGACTGTAAAATCAGCAACTATTCGAATTTTTCATTCATAATTGTGACATTTTCGACTCTTCCGTTGCCAAGACTCTCTTGAGAGATTTTTGGCACGTTCCATCACCCTTGTTAAACGAGTGCACATTGGTGGATATATTGATTTTAAAAACCAATACGTGTACGAGATTTATTATC
Organism: Bombus huntii; assembly: GCF_024542735.1. Taxonomy (NCBI): domain Eukaryota; kingdom Metazoa; phylum Arthropoda; class Insecta; order Hymenoptera; family Apidae; genus Bombus; species Bombus huntii. The sequence goes on from NW_026099320.1 coordinate 470,358, forward strand.
TCACTGGGACAAAGAAATCCGTTTTATTCGCGAATTTTCCGTGTTTCTTCTTAATTTTCGTGAGTGTCTGGCGCGGAGCATTATTTGAATGAACTTTTCATCGTTCAGATTATATTTCGTTTAAAAAGATTGAAATTGATGTCGAGAAGAAATGAAACAAGGTGCTCGGGCATTCTTTCGTTTCCCGGGGAAAGAGAAATATGAAAAAAAACGGTCGTTCTTCCTTCTGCCATTTTCGTCCATTACCAAAATGGCATGACCCAAGTGTCTCGGGCCGTGAATCAATCAAGCGAATTTTGAATAATTTTTGAATAATATCCAGTTGGCTATATGGCTAACTATATCCTAACCAGGATTTATTAAACAATATATAGATTTAAAAAAGAATATATAACGACATTACTTGTTTAGGCTAGATTGGTTTAACTTGTATAGTTTTAATAACTGTGTAAGATCAAACAAGAACTTATCGTTAGTTTGGCGAGATTTGATTACACGAAGCAACATAATTGCTTTGAAACTCAGGACAGAAAACAATGTCAACCGGTAGACGCGTTTGTCTGGTGAACGTGTAACGCGTGAATAATAGATAGCGACAATCACGCGAACGCTAGTTACAGCTGACTTGGCTTACATTGTAGCATTCAAACTAGAGTATACGAGCCGTAAGCGCTATTGAAAGTTCAAAGGCCGACTAGTGAGCTTCATCCTATCTCATTTTTTAATCAGGCGATGGATCGACGAATCGTATTGATTTCGAGGATTATTATAGTTCTGTGGCAATTTTAAAGCGTGGTTTGTCTAATCTTGTCTCGTTAGCTACAGACTCTTTGGCGAGCAGCCTGAAACTTGATCCAGTTTCGAGAAAATGAAAAATTCGTTTCTTCTCTTTGCTTCCCTGTTCCCTCTTTCCTCCTTTTTCCCTTTTTACATCGCGTTAAGACCCGTTAAATAATATTGACTGCCGTGGACGCTGGCTGAGAAGTGCACTTTATAACTAGCTTTAAAATCACTGACGTCGATGAGGACAAAGGTAAGTTAGAGGGTCATTTATCTGAGCTGGTGTTATTCGACCTGAACTCTGCAGCTTTTCAGAGCTTCTTTCGTTTTTCTTTTAAGAGCAGAGATGTTAACTGGTCTTTTGTTACGTGTAAGAAGTATGTACTAAAGCTTATTTAGCACCAATTGGTTACTCAAAGTCGAGATATACATACCTATATTATATTAATACGTTACAGAAGATTACGCGTTAGTTAGCTTATGAGAATTTATAGTGTGTCACAGATCACAAAAGCAGAATGACTACTTTTTCATAAACGATATATGTATATGAATTGAAAGTTTAACTATTACGCCACATACTTCTCTCGATAAACGTCGTCGAGTGCATATTGTTAAAGAATATTAGCCATTTGAATTAAATAGTTTCGAAGATACTAATGCTTCTGTGAAGTTTTTGCAGGCTGTTAATTTTTTATTGAGATAGTACAAATTTTGAATAACTTCGATTAGAAATAAAAATCACATTACATTAACGCGTAGAATGTAACGTAACGTAGATAATGTAAATATAAATTATATTACAAGGAAATAATACGGGTAAGTAATGTGAAACATTCTGGTTAAAATTGCATCCTTTGAAGGCTAGGACACACAGTACTTACGAAGTAGATTAAGTACCAAATGGGGTACTTAAGAAAATTCATGTTGTCATTGTTTAATAAACATCTTCAGCTAATAGCTTTCTGCAAAAGCTGGTTTAAGTTATGCTAGCTTATTCCTTATTAATTGCAATTATATTGTTCGTATCTCCTAGAGGATTAACAATCCATTTTTATAATGGATAATAAAAGTAAATTCCTATTAGGTTGTCCCAAGTTTCTTTCGTTTTATAAAGAAATGACAGATGCACAACATATTTTGTTTTATGTTATTCTATATTATTTTACATTAAATTGGAAAAAGGTGGATCACACGTAATTCAATAAAATAATATAAAACGAAAAATGTTGTACATCTATTACTATCTTATAAAACGAAAGAAACTTTTAAAACAACCTAATATTTCTCTACTACGACGCTTTTACAGTGCTAAAATATCTGATAAAAATGTTAAGAAATTCTAATATTGATTTAAGCGTATCGATTTATCTGCTCTTCATATTTAATCAAACAGAAATTGTTAATTATGATTTCCACTTAAAAGCGGATTGCATATTATGAGGATAAATTATCAAATTCATCTCTAATATAGACATTAGAGAATCATTCATAGCCGCAATCCTGTTTACCGCTAACATTCCTGGTACTCAATAATTCATTAGGTGATTGCTTTAGCCGCACAGAATACACCTACAAATAATTAATCGCGATTAATATTCCATCGACTTTTGAAAATCCCTCATGTGATCTATTTCATGCGATGAGAATACGTATAAATTGAGATTGCGATCGACCATCCTCAGTCGGATAAATCGAGTGATTCAAATTATAACACAAAAAAAAGTTAAAACTAGTTACATTATCTTATTCAATTTTTATGTATTATTTGGCGGAAGAAACTTTGGTAATTGGTAAGTAAAGTTCACCTCCTTAATGTTAATGATTTTAATATGTTATTAAGCTCAAAGTTCTAAGGAATTTTCTATATATATATATATATATATATATATATATATATATATATATATATATATATATACATAACTGTATGCGTATATGTATAATATACGTATAACAACCAAAGTTCAGCTCTCAAGTGTACGCAAAACTTTTATGTTCATTTTACGCTATACCAGTATGTTTCATGAATTTGTTTGCTAACAGTATCGAAACAAATAACAAGCAGAGGACGAGCTATTCATGAATTGTTTTGCCAGCGTGTACGCTCCCAATATTTTCTATTTGAGAAAACATACTTGTTGCTATTGCAACTACAAATATTTTTACAGTCGACGCTTTTGCCGTGAATCATTGGCTAATATGTAAAATCGAGAAAAAACATGGTTTATTGTGATGGAAATGTGGAAAACCGCAAAACCGATATAGAAGAGAAAATAAAGGAAAGGAAGATAGATAAGTAGAAGCTTGGGGTCAAGTTTAATTCACTGAAACCGAGCTGCTTGTATTATCACAAAACAAAATTGCCAGTACGTCATTTCCGTACTCTCGTCCTCGCGAAAATGGTTTCGCTTGTTAAGGAAAAACGAAGAGACAGGGAAGAGAGGAAAAAGCAGACGGAGAGCGCTTTTAAAAAGCTGGCGAACCGTGTGTTACCACAACGAGACACGCGATGCTATTTGTCGCTTTAAATTGTGCCGCAACTCGTTTTTGAGATCTTTGCCAGGGGCGCGTTAAAACATGCTGAAAATATATTTCTGGCTTTTCTGGGGTTTAACTGAAATATGACAAATAACGTTGTAAAACATATGTACTTATGACTTACAGAGTAATTGAGTGTACAAAATATATAGTATACAAAATAGCCAGCGATTTAGGGCTTTAAAAGATCAAAAGGAAAGAAAAGAAAAGAAAAGAAGAAAGATAATATGTTGTGGCAGTCTAAGTCGATCTAAGAAAATAGATAAAGGGAGGGAGGGGCAAAGCTAGTTAATCTGGAAAGAATCCAAGCGTCAATTTCAAGCATTTACAGAGAATCAAGCGGGCTGGTTAAAGTCGTGAGTTGAGCAATTATCCCGCGTTAGGTTCAATCAGGTTAGTCCCACGCGAAATTGATCCAAACATGCGAAAACGAGTGTATTCTGATTTCTGTCGCAGATACTTCTGGCTAGTGCAGTACCTACACGGTGGTTGTTGAAATAGCCGCTTATCATCTATTTTCCCTAGCGCGGACATCATCCTTTGATCCCTTACGACTAACGAAGTTTTCGAAGATGTACGGCAGTTTGAGATTCTACTTGAAAATGATCATGATTGCGGTCTGTGTGTCGTCTGCTCTTCTTTTTGTCCTTCCGTTAAAGACTGGTAAGTTGATACTGATTAATTATGCGATCGAAACCCTATATAATGGCTACAAAAATGCCGCTAATATAATATTCCTTCTTTCTTGTATCTGTCTGCCTCTCAGGTCGTTTTACTAATTATTATAAGCTAATATGTATTACTAATATTATTATATATATATTATTAATATATATATATAATATTATATATTAATATTATATATATATATATATATATATATATATATATATATATATATATATATATATATATATATATATATATATATATATATATATATATATATATACATATTATATATATATAATAATTCTATATTGAAAAAAATATAAAATTATCATGATATATACATTACTACATAAGTTATATATAAAATATGTATATTATACCCTTGCCTACTGACTGATATTAATTTCTTTCGGTCCCGAATGCGTTAAAAGAGAGCGCAAAGAAGTCGAAATTACTTATTGTAATATAATATATAACAGAATATATTTAAGAAAGATATTTAATTTTTTGCTAGTTAAGTATTGATCGATTAAGTTACTGTACCTTTGTTCCGATAAATGCGTGCCATTTTCTCGAATCTAATATCATAGCAAATGCCAATACCTATTTTGCAGCCCTTCACATCGAACGTCGTTAGGGAGTTACCAGGACTGAGTGAATCACTCTCTCGAAAAGTAATCTTATTAGGAATGTCGATGTCGAATAGATGTACCTAATAACATAAAAATGTGGTCGCTAATTCTATTGCTGCAACTTTTGTAATTTAATATCAAAGTTACCAACTCCTAAACTTTAATTATTTTTTATTTAATAACTGACAGCGTTTTTATCACTTTCTTTTATTAAAAAATCTTATCATTTAATAATGTTTAAAAAGGAGAAAAAATAAGTATAATAATATTTTAAGTATTTGAAAAATTTATACAACACAAACACATTACAACAAAAATGGGCGTTTCCCGTATCATAACGTATTTTATAAACCGTAAATTATAGAATTGGTTATAGTATACGTATGTACATATGTATATTCCTAAATTATTCCTAGATAGAGTCACTTTCTTCGCCCCAATATTTTCAAATTCAAAGCCATAAAGGAATATATTACTTACCTTTCGGTGTTTTGCTATCAAAGTTCCATCGGGACCCCAAATAGTACAGGTATTGTACAATTTATCGCCCTCTATTTCAGGCATCGTACCACCAACTACATAGATGTTGTTTTCTTTAGCTGCGTTCGATGTAGCAACGCTCGTTTCACCATCAGGAATACTCTCGGCGTATTTTGGAAAGTACTCTGCATTGCAATATTTCAATTAATGAAATGTCTTTTGTTCCAACCATAAATTAAATTGAAATGTTTGTCAGTTTTTTATTTTTTAAATTATTAAAATAACTAAGTTTTATATTTCGACTTAATTAAATATGCAATTACTTAGCTAATAGTATATATAATAAATTGTTTCTACAGGTTCAAAATGAAAAATGAATATTTAGAAATATTTAATTACGACAATGCTATTTGTGTTAGCATCAGTGGCTTGTTACTCAACGACTTTGCTAGTACTTTTTGAAACATAAAGTTAGTTTTCAATTAACACTTATACTAGAGGCGGAATTATAAATGCAAAATAATTGATAATACTAATTTATAAGTACCTAATTATTAGTATCTTCAAAAATATATTTATACAAAAATCACGATAATCATGAAAATGGGGAAATCCTATATTCTCGAATCAATTCACAATTTATTTTGTATATTAATTAGATTCCGCGCTCATCAGTACGTACTCACTGGCGAGATCGAGAAAATGTATCGGCAATTCCTCGTACGACCAGAGGATCGGAAATATCAAAGGATATTATGGCGCAGCGCGAGTGGAGAAACAGAAACATATGAGCTTAACACCGTAATACTCTTATCATAGAAATAGAAGCAGTCCTCAATTCCCGCCCGCTAACTCCTATCTCCACCGATCCAAATGATCTCCTAGCCCTCACTCCCGGACATTTCCTCATTGGCGATTCATTAATGTGCTTACGTGATCGAGATTTCAGAGACATTCCATCGAACCGACTCTCCAAATGGCAGCATATCCAACAACTTAAACAACATTTTTGGAACCGCTGGTATAAGGAGTATTTGAACGAGCTAACCAACCGCAATAAATGGAGCAAGGGTGGACACAGCATCCAAAAGGGCACAATCGTCATCCTCAGAGAGGACAACGTTCCCTCCATGCATTGGCCTCTGGGCCGAGTTCATCCAGGCGCCGATGGTGTTGTCACGTAAAATAACAAAATAAAGAAGGAATTTGAGGTAAAAAATAAAAAAAAGGAAACTTTATTTTTTTTCTAACATCAATACACTTTACAATCTACTTCCGAACTCTGGGCGTGACTTTTTAAGACTGACTCTTATGATTTTACTTTCGATCGGATCCGATTACTTTCTTTTGTCATCCCTCAACATCCCCACCGTCCATGCATTTGCTAGGCGTCCGCGACCGTTGCCACGTGCTCTTTCTTCTAGAACCTTCGGTGGAAGGACCGTTGGGATGTTGATGGTTCATTAGGCACTTCAGCGATATACATTGTCGCCGAGTGCTTTATCTCTATCGTCAGTCCGTCGGATTTGAAGTATGCCGGTCGTAACAGTGTCATCCGGACAGCTACAGTTCAGACGGCAAAAAGCATTTTGGATCGGGGCGTCAAAAGGCTTGTCCCACTGCCAATTCAACCCGATCTCGAGAAACCCGAACAACTAGCCACCGAGACGAAATAAGATGGGAACTTCAACCACACCTCCCTAGTTTGATCGGTACCCTCTCAACGGGGGGAGAATGTTACGCCATGCGGCTTACCATAGGTCATATTCTTAACTATCGATCGCGGCACTATAATGTCGCAGACGGATCGTCGTGTCTGCCCGGCAAACAAACATTGTAGTGGCAAGCGCATGGTGCATTAAGCAGGGCGACTTCCAGAAACGTCGACTCGTGGCCCGTATTTTACCTCGCAGTAAAAGAATGTGGCGTGATCCGAACGTAGTGGGGGTCGCCTTCCAGAAAAAACGAAAAAAATCGAAAGGCGTTCAGAACTTTTCGAGAAGTCGAACCGTCAACACATGTGGTATGTCGCGCATTACTTATCAACCAAAACGCAGTTACATTTTTTTTGTTCCATTTATATCTTTCTAGTTAATAAGTTGTTGAAATAAACATTAATTTATTTGTGTTAATTCTGTGGAATTTCGTTGAACTACCCTTATTATCATAATCGAAATAAGGGGATCGATCAGTTCGTGGCGTCGATTATTTAATCGTAACGGGAACTTACAACTCTCGTTGACGTGCTATCTCGCGATCGCGTCTCTCCGCGAACGGTCGAAACAAAATGATTCACTAAAAACTGTCCTGAATTCCTAAGAATTTATTTACCGCAAAACTGACAAAGTGTTTATTTAAAACATGAGGTTGAAGGTAGTCCTTTTCTTTCATTTCATTCATTTTCATTTTCTTTCTTAAGTATGGCTAACACAATATCTAATCAATTAAAATTTTATATTTTCACGTGAAAAGTTTCTTTAGATAATTATTATCAACATGATGACTAACTCTTACGGATTAATACGTGTCTGTAGGGCAATCCGGTGGACTTGATCGGCCTTTTACTTCGAAAGTTGAGTAATCGGTGTCGCTTTCTTACGCATCTTTGAACTGTATAAATGTTTTAAAATTGTTTGATCCAGAATGTACCACACCGGACAATCAAGAAGGCAGGTGCCTTGACTACAGAAAATGTAAACCTCTGCAAGAAATATGGCAGATACAGTACCGTACAGCCACCGATTTTTATAGACGATCAGTGTGCAGATACCAGGGCAATGTTACGATCGTTTGCTGTCCGAACGATCCAAACAAAGAGAAGAGAGAAATTTTAATAAAAACTGTGTATAAGTATAAGGCTTTGCGACCACCATACTGTGGTTTTAGCAACGTCTCTCATACCAGGGTGGTCGATGGTAAACCAGCTGAACTTGGTACGTTTTATGTCTTTCTTTCCGATTAATAATAAGCCATTTACTGCAAAGAATGAACTTTAAAGGCATTAAACAGCACATCAATGTACATTTCAATTAGACTAAATAATAATGCTATGATTTTATCGGTAGTAACTTTACTTATTAACTTGAATTATTTCTTTCTTTTACTTCATGTTAGGAAGAGTATCTTTTTGCTTGAAATAAAAAATTGATATAGGAGTAATAATATGGATAGAGATCAAAAACTGTTAGGGCAGAAATTACACGTTTGAACTTTATAGTTCAGTATAGTTCAAATAGAAATTATATAGAATTATTTAATAATTTGTATTCCACTGGAATAAAAATTTAATTTCTGTCTTTATCAAATCTCTATTTCAGAGTATTTGTACGTATGTACTTATCGTCTGCTGTATGATCGAATATCGAATAGGTAATAATCGTTGTTACCCGTTATGTGAGAAAAAATTATGTATATTCACAACTATGACTATTGCATTTTAGGCGCTTGGCCATGGATCGCTGCATTAGGTTTTCGTAATCCCCGAAACCCAGACAAACCACTATGGAAGTGCGGAGGTTCCCTGATATCGGCTAGGCATGTTTTGACCGCAGCACATTGTGCACATATGGATGGAATAGAAAACATACACAATCATAATATTGCCATTCTTAGATTGGTGGAGGAGGTGCCATTTTCGAGTAAGTCCTCAAATATATATATATATATATATATATATATATATATATATATATATATATATATATATATATATATATATATATATATATATATATATATATATATGCTATTGAGTATTACTGAAGTATCATATCCTGAAATTTCTTACTGTACACATATATTGTGTCATAAAGCGTGTATAATTCTTTCTCATACTTTTGGTCATTCGTTTCCTGCATTTTCATTTATTTTTTTATTTTTCAGGGTACGTATATCCCATTTGTACGAAAGAGCCCCTACGAAAGAGCAACTTCGTCGGCTATAACCCCCTTGTTGCTGGATGGGGAGCATTAAGATATAGTAAGTGATATCAATTTTATAATAAAATTAAATAGTTCCAGTCTTAAATATCTTTCTTATTTTCTTCGTAGGACGACCACGACGTAATGCATTAATGGAAGTACAAATGCCAGTGATTAAGAACGCCGAATGCAAAATAGCTTATTCCAAATTTCCTAATGCACCTGATATCACTGATGGTATAATATGCGCCGAACATGCTCAGGGTGGAGAGGATTCTTGTACGGTAATTAAGTTACAGAGTTACTACAAACTATACGGTATCTGAAGACACGTCGATTCGAATTAACATCAAATCGACGTCTTAAACATTAAAAATAATAGATAAACACAATTTAATAGTTTTGCCCACTTCTCACACCTCGTTATGGTATTTAATCTAATTTCCTTCTAATCTTAGTTTTGCTCAAAATACATATAACATGTACGTTATAAATTGGAGTATTTCAATACACAAATCAATAGAAGATTATTACTGTATATAAGTATAATTTCAATACAATTCGATCGATATATTTCAGTATCTTTGATTAAAAATTTAACGATCCTTTCAGGCTGACCGCGGCGGACCACTGCTGATACAACATGAATTAACCTCGTATTTAATAGGTATTGTGTCTTATGCTTATAAGTGCGGCACAGCTGGGTATCCCAGCGTTTACACTAGGGTCACATCGTACCTTGACTTCATTCTCCAAGCGATGCAATAATATGATATTACTGTTCCATAAATATCATTGTGTAAAAAACGTAAAGTTGGATTTTCTTATTGTGGAGATAAGAAACAGCTCAAATTTACATTGTTTTGTACGTTACAAATTATAGGCTTAAAATGTACGAAATGTAACTTTGAAACGACACTAATTTTTTACGCACGATAAACCTCCACGACTTAGGTATGTAAAGATGATAAACGTGTATTAATTCTATTAATTTGGTAATAATAAACCAACTTTCTGAGAAGTTCTGTAAATTTCGTTTCTGTTGTATCAAGAGAATAATGGAATATTCCACTTAGATCGTATACTTCTTGTACGTACGTACAAAATTTTCCGGCTAATCTAAAACACTTCATAAGATAGAGAGCTTCTGGAAATTCGGACACAGAGAGTGCATAAAATACAAGATAAGTCTCGTGTCTTTCAAAATTATTTTTTATTCGCTAAAAACGTCCTGTGAAACTTCACTTATTTTTTATCACTTTCCAATTTAATACACAGTTTCTGCATTTTTGACTATATGTAAGAGAAATTTCCATTCAGCCAAAGGTGTACTTACAGATTATAGATTCCTATACGACTCTCAGTAAAAATTTATCCGCACTCCAGATAGTTAAAACTTCTGTCGACCGTATTGATCCATCTGCACTCTTCGTATGACGTCAATATCTGTTCAGTGCTGCTGCGCAGGTTTCTTTGTGTTACGTCAATTCGTTTGTGACCGTTGCGCGAGTAATGGCGCTTTGCAATGGTGATTTGCAGGAAAACAGTGCAGGATGCTGTGGTTCGTTTCTTGTGGTCGGAGGTTATGTTTGATGCCTATATTTATCAAAGATTTAATGCACATTATGGAGAAAGTGTTTTGTCACGAAGTGTGTTTGAATGGGCACAAAAGTTCAAAGAAGATCGCACAAGTGTTATGAAAAAACAGCTGGACGCCCGTCCACATCCACGATGACAACATTGAACGTGCTCATGAACTTATGCTCTATGGAATAGACGAGTGACAGTGGATAATGTGGCAAATCATTTGCAAATCAGCCACGGCTCTGCTTATGCAATAGTACACGACAGATTTGGATTTTAAAAAGTTTGTGCGAGATGGATGCCGAAAAAGCTGATGAAAAGGTGAAGACGACGATGCATTCGTGGTTCGCAGCTCAGCCCAAAACATTTTTTAATGAGAAAATATAAAGGTCCTTCGGCAAATGGACAAAGTGTATACAGAAATCGAGTGATTATGTCAAAAAATGATGTATGTCTTTTTTGACAATTGCTTAAAATAAATTCTACACCGACAGAGCGGGTAACTTTTTACTCACCCTCGTAAGACACTTAAATTTCCAATCTATTATGATGAATAAAAGAGCTTATACTATTAAATCTAATTGTATTTTGTTGCATGAGAGTACACGTGTATGTGATGTACATTACCTTTATATCCCCTTGAACGCTTCAATATTGCGCATATATACTATATTTTGTACAGCTTCTATAAAATTTCGTATGTTTGTTTAGGCTGTTAATCTAGAGGCTGGAGTACAAAGAAGTGGCACAATGATGTGGGCTGATGACATTTATAATTATCAAGGAATCACCCCTACATTCGCTCAGGTATATATCGTTGACTATAATGTATTTAACATATATGATTGTTAGAATATTAATAATTAATTTTTAATTCTATCAGAATTTTAATGAAACTGTCCCTTGGGAAGGAAGAACTGATACCTTGATATCACGGTTTGTACATCCTATATATACGACAAATTTTAGAACATTATATAACGAAGAACCAGATCGTCGTGGCCATGTGATGTGAATAAAAGGACTTGAATTTGATGATATTTTTATAATGTTAGATAACATAACTAAGTATCTTCACAGTAAGATAGGATGACATGGTTTACATGATCTTAATGTTGTTCACTCGAGTGATGATATTATAAGGAAAAGTGTAATATCACAGGTAGGATGATTCATAATTTAGAACTACTAACTCATGTATGTATTAAAAATTAAAGAAATATATTAAATTTTATAGGATATTTATGTTTAGTAACCAGTAATTCAGAGATTGGTATTCATGGTTACTATAACGAGGCTGTAGAAACGCACCCTTTCTTCTTTGCAAATGGTCCTGTATTTATGTCTAAGCCGAAACTGGAACCTCTGAATAATTTAGATTTATTCTTGTTATTTTCTAAAATACTTATCTACAGTATACCATAAGGAATGATACCGTATCGCACCTAATCAAGTGCCTTAAGAAACATCAACAGGATATCACAGTAATCCCTTATCGACAGATATGTAAGTAAAAGTTATGTGTCATTGTTATACACAATTATGTGTTAGTGTTATACACAGTTATTTATCATTTTCTATTAATTCAGTTGTAGCCACTACAATATCTATGACACTGGTAGTAATTATAAGAACAATAATGATGTTCTATAAGAGGAAATGATGATTAGGAACAAAAACTTACAGGTAAGTCAAAGTATATGTTATTTGCCATTTGAAAAGAAAGTTACTAACTTGGAATTTTTTGATAAATAATAATTGTGCAAAATATATTGGATTTCAAATTTGTCAAAAATTGATATTTAAGAAGCATTGTAATAATATAACATTAATATTTTGATTTTTCAGAAGATATCATGCGGTGGATGGATAATATGCAAAAAATATTAAGCAGTATATGAATTTTCCTATTGCGTAGAGATAACAAAATGAATTTTAAAAAATGTCGACACGGTAATAAGAAATAGCATCATGACAAAGAATATATAAAGACAGTTTCATTTTTTATAAATAAAAATTTGTTGTTCCAGATTTTGAAATACAGTGAAACGTTTAATTAGTATCTTAATATCTTTAAATAATTATTATTTTAGAATCAATTGTAATTGTATCATACGTACTTTTGAATTCGTGCAAGAACATATGTTATTTTGAAGTAGTTATTATTAGGAAATTGTTAGACGCGAACAGTATGCGAAAAGTTAGTATGCAGTGTAATAATTATCAATCAAAACACAAGAATTAAATTCTTGAGGAAAAAATTTCCGGAATTTCTTATTTACATGATTATAGAGAAATCCATAATAAAAAGGAGCTGCTTTCTAATACTTCGCTTCCTTGTAATGCCTACGTTAACAATAACGAGGTTCGACTTTTTGTTTTTAGAGGGATACTGGAAAATTTGAAAGTACAGTACCATTGGGAAGAAAATCACGATATTGAAAACGATATTTGCAAGTAAATTTCCAAAAAATCTGTTTTCAAATTTTCGCTTTCTATTTCACATTAAAAGAAAGGGAGGGCTGCCTTCTTTTTCTGCAAGACAAAACAAACATTCTGAATCTCGTATCAATGAATGATGTCAATAAGTTATTTTTCTTTTCAGATTGAACAATATTCCAGATTTATTCATAATTTCATACTACGCGAAGAATAGACTTTCATAGGTATATAAAGGAAATATTAAGTATAGGAAAACTCTTTTTCGTTGTAGGTGACATATGCTTCACGGTTGAACACATGTATTTTTGAACACATATAAATGAAAAAGTACTCTTATGGAGAAAAAGAATTGATACCTTCGATTGACATTAGATAATGTATATAAACTTATGAACAATCACTATCACTATCAGTTTGTATTTTAGGTGCACACGTAGATTTGTTGGAGTTCTTATAAAATGTACTTCCTGTACGAACGTTTTATACTTCCAAATTTTACGATACTATGTCTCATATGATAACTATATGGATTAAACGTAATATAAATGATCCGAAAATAGACTCGAACGACATTAATTGTCTTTCTATTTATACCAATATCGAAAATACAAGTAAAGCTGGAGCAATAGTATGCAAGAATGGACTATTTATTATTTTAAACCAAATCATAGCATATTCAGAATGCACAGTATTATCATGAAACGACGAGTTTTATGTTAATTCCGACCGATTACAATACCTTTCTTTCGTTTACAAGGAACGACGAGACTGGCAGTTGCGTGATTTCCAATGCAAAAGCCGCGATATCTGCACGATAACCTAACCTCAACCGATTTTGTTGTACTATTCTTATGTGGACTTCGTTTGTACCACTTTCGTAACAAAAATAGAATACGTAGAACACAGCATTCCGTTATGCGATATTGTCGATTCCTAACATCCGAAAAATCAGAGATAATTTTTTCCCTACAGTTGTACATTTGTGTGAAAAATTACGAACGTAAAGTTGTTTGGTGCATGCACAGTCCTCCCCTCCGCTGCATTTGCGTGGACATGCTAGAAAGATTCACTTTTCCACGGTGAAACTGTATGTATTATAATTTCATTTTTACAAAGGTCGAACATCCTACTATGCATAAATTTAATATTAATATAAGCAGGTTTCCTGTTAAGTATTACATCTGACGTATAAGCACACGTGTGTACGAGCCTTGGTTTTAAATGTCTTATAGTAGACACCGAAAAGATTATTCAGTTGGATATCTGACTCAACATCAATATTTTACTAGGAGATAACATGTTAAGAACACGTTGGTGGATGGCATGGGAGATGATGAATGAAGACATACTTCTGTGAGATACATAAAATAGTAGTCAGAACGTATTTTGGCGCTTGGGGACAGCAACAGCTTTTTTTTTGTTTTTATTTATTTGTTGAAATTACAATCAATTCTCGTGTTGAGAATTTTCAGTAATTTTTCTGGCGTGGCGCAGTGACATGGCTGTTTATTTACAATAAGTTAATACTTATTATAGATAGGTATAATTTATAAGTATTATAAGTAAGTGCATATGCTTAATTTGGATAATTAAATGAATCTAACGTTTAGGTCTAGCGAGTAGTGCCTCTTCAGCCTGCGAATCTGGTCCGTCGTATCGAGTAGTCCAGTGATTAGGGGGTTTCGGTGTTTGTTGACTCTTTTGCTATATCTGTCGCTATATTTTGCTATTTCCTCTTTGACTGTAGGTATCTTGAGGTGGCGATGGATGGTTTCGTTGGTAACATACCAAGGTGCGTCTATTAAGGCTCTTAGCGTTTTCGATTGGAATCGTTGTAGTATTTCGATGTTGGAGTTACTTGGACAGCAACAGCTGGTGATACTGTCATACACCTCCATTTATAAACTTTCGAAAATCGATGTGACCTTCAAACTTTAGTGTATTCTGTTTCACAGCACAAAATGTTTCCGAAACGTAAGTTTATTGTTACAATAAACTTGACTAGTGGCTCTGAAATACTATCCTTGAAAAAACAATGGGGAAATTGGAGCAAAAAAAAAGAAGGAAATAAACAAAGACCTTGTTGGTTCGTAAAAATAAAATATGCTACAGGAAAAATTTTTTCCAACGGATTGAGATGCGACAAGCTTTAAAAGCTATGACGCGAATCGAGCGTTTGTCTACAAGAGCGCATTTTCGGTGGATATATATGTCGGAATGACATTGGGGATAGGGTTGTCGGTGTTTGAGGAGTCTTCATTGAAGGTAGCCATCGTTGCGGTGTAACGAAGATACGATTTATTGACACAGGTATGAATAACACAGGTTTTGACAATCTACCACGGCGGTGAGACGTCCGCGACACTAGTGACAGTGGTCTCCGGTTCAATAACGAATCCGCGGCCAACGGGATGACAGATGGGCGTTCTCGCTGAATCTAAGTCTGACTCGTAAAAATAATTGCTGAGCGTAAAGACGTTACTCTTTGGTCGACGGGAGCGCGTAAAAGAATGCCCGTCCCGTCCCGATGATGTCACAGAGGAAAACTATAATGGGGTGTGTCTAAGGACACGAGATCATCGGATTCGTCGAGGAAAGCCTTCGTTTAGGAAGTAAGGGAAATTGACGTTGCTGCTAATTGGTCAATCTCCATATCGGTTGTTAGAAAAAGATGTTAGCCGCCCTCGAGGGAAAGTTGCTAGTGGGAGACGCCGCTCGTTGAAAAATATGTCTCCCCTATCTTCCCGTAGTTGGGACAAAGACTGTTTGTCTGTTTGAAGGACTTTAGTTAACTAAACCTTAAGATTTATAACGGGCCCTCGGGCTAGCCGAACATGTACTGCAGAGACGCATCGACATCAGGCAATCATCTTACTCGAAGAATAGGGTCTGCGTGTGGCGAGCCACGGGACAGAAACCGTTGGAATGTTTACTGTCGCGTGTCGCCACGAATATTTCTTTTAAGGAGAGCTATAGAATTACTCCATACCTTTGTTAGGCAAAGCGTTTATCCCTTGACCGCGGCTACGTTGGGCGACAGACTGTCACCTCGAGCCAAAGCTCACCGTCACTAATCTAGAACAATTACAATCGGATTGAATAACTACAATTGTTCAATTACAGCTATAGTAGACTCTAGGTTACAATGTTGCGGGATTATCTAAAATTCCAAAGGCTCCGGTGTTCTTTCATCTCCGACATATAATTATATAATGACTCATTGAAAACCAGCTTTCATTTTTTGTTGATAGTATGGTAAGAAAATGTGAAGTTCGAACGCTTGTAACGATTGCCTGAGTTGCGTCATCCTTGGTTTTAGGAAAAGATAGGGAAGTCACTGAAGGGTGTCGCGGCTTCGATGTCTTTCGTAGCTGCGACGCGGAGGCCTCTCGGTTGTTCTTTGAACAATCGTCAACGTGGATGAACGTCAAAGCGAAACCACGCGAATTCGGCATTTCCGATAATACGGAACTCTGTAAACGCGACTGCGTTGAATTCGTTTGATTAATTCCTAGCAGTATCTATAAACAGTGAACTTAAGGCCCCATACACAACTGCATACGCTAGGTTGTAAGAAATAATAGCTATATAAGTATGTAGCGGCGCATGAGTTAGAGAACGATGCAAATCGAGAGCGACTCATATTATTGTTTTGCCTCGTGACACTTACACAGTCTTGACGTACATGTAACGTCAACAAATATCTCCAACAGACTCAGGAAACCTGAACAGCCTTGCACACGACACCGACTCCCAAAACAAAGGAATATGAATTCGGCACATAGGCATAAGATAAACGAACATCTAGAAGGGCTGTGTCTTGATCGAGTCTTTCAGTCTTTCGGTAACGGTCAAATCGCACACTTGTAATCCTATTATAAAATAAAGGTACCTCGAACTCTGGTTCAAGAACCCAACATTTTTTTATTATTATTTTCCCATTATTTTTACGTGACATTTTGGCGATCCTGCCAGGATCCATTCGCTTCAGTGTAAACGAAGTTACGATTTCGGTCTACGGACATTATTGAAGATCGAAGGATTCGAACTACTTGTGTTATGAACTTTGCTGTCAATAATTTACCACGGTGGACCAAATCAACGGGGCCACTGTCAGCATAGAACAAATCAACAGAACGAGTTTGACACTCAAACAACACATTTGAACGCGCCACAGAGGAAAACACCGCAAGGGAACCTCATTCTACGAACTTACGTATCAAGGTGAGAAAAGTCGGAATTCTTTTAAACAATATAGAACGCGAAAAGTTAGTTTCTCTAGTAGCTCTAGCGAAGAGACAATATGAACAAGAAAGACACAAAAGCCGAGACAAGTTTACCCTCTACAAGTGGAGTTCAAAATAAAACGGGATCACTCGATTCCTCTACCAGAGCAATTTTAGACTTAATACAGAGACAGAACGAAGAATTTCGACAACAATTTAACGAAATAAAGAATGCTTTAAAATTAGCGAACGAAGAAAATAGAAAACGCGCTAACGAAATGGAAATATTAAGTAGAAACCTCTCTCGTGTTAAACTACCACAAATAAACGTAAAATCAACTGAATTCGGTTCTATGATGACTGACGATGACGATAATATATCAGTATTAAAACACGATACTAATCCACCTCCACCTATGCCACAAAAGCCACCAACATATGTCCAACCATCCAATCCAACAGCTGGAAACTCTGGAAATCTAAAAGCTGTTTAGTATCTCCGATACTAAACGGAGAAAACGATATAAGTGTAGAAGATTTTATTCGTGAAATAAAAGAAATGAGAATGATGTGTAGCGAACAAACGTTATTATTAAAAATGATCAAAATAGAGAAAATTGTAGGAAAAGCCGCAATGACAATCCGCAATATCCATATTAACGAATTCGAAACTCTGTACGAAGGATTAAGACGTAACGTAGCTACTCAAGCATCAGTAAGAGAACACCAAGATCAGTTAAGAGTGATAAAGCAAGGAATAACCGAAAGCGTGCAAAATTATAACATTAGATTTCGACGTGTTTTCAACAAACTTCAATACAGCATTACCAATGAATATAAAGACGAACTAACTCGATGAGCGATGAACGATCGACTATACATGGTTTCTGTGATTGACTATGTAAGAGGCCTTCATTCAGAAATAGGACACGTGCTATTGGCTAATCCCCCCCCCCAAACATCATCGATGCAGAAAAAAAGGCAATGGACGTGGAAAAATACTTTCGCGAAGACAACGCTCGCAGACGGATGACACGACAAACAACCACTCCACCATCTTATCGTAACCAGACGTCTCGTCCAGTAGGTAACCGCTTCACGATTACAAGTAACATGAATAACAAAACTCCACCCACACAAAACATTCTACCAAGAATGAATAATTTTACAAAGCTTGAAAATCGACCATTAAACGAAAGGCCACAAACGAAATGTTTCAAATGCGATCGATTGGGACACCTTGCCAATCAATGCCAAAATTTTCGAATACCGCCTCAAACAAAAGCCCCTCCAGGAATAAACCACATTCAAGAACAATCAGAATTAACAATGCTACCTCAGGAAGATTATCCACAATACGACTACAATTACCAGGACGACGAGGATTGCGATTTTTCGTTGACTCGGGAGCAGGAATCAACTTGCTTAAACGAGGATGCTACCCAGGAAGGACAATAATACCAGACACATAGAAATTCTCCATGGAACATTCCAAATACGAATCCAATTCCAAAATTAAACTAAATTTATTCAACAAAGAGATAGAATTTTCCTTAGTAGATGATAATTTCCCTATCATAGAAGACGGCATATTAGGCTTACCCGGTTTAAATCAATATCGATTCGAACTCTCCAATAAAACATTAAAATTAGATAATAATACTCTTCTGCTGCAGCAAGAACCACCCCTCGCATCGGGAGAAATCGTTCAAAAAATTGTATACTTCGACGGAAAGCCAACGCCAGTATGCTTTATCAATGGTGGTAAATTTTCAGTCCAAATTTCTAACATTATTAAAAATATAAACACTGTAGATCAAATCGAAAAATTCAAATCTTTGATTCGACTATCGCACATAGAAAAACCTCTTAGAGAACCTATGTAGTATTTTCGTCTGTACCTACTTAAATTATATTTATCTTATTTTCCTTTAAGCATTCGTGAACGTAGTGGTAATGAACTTCAATGTGTTTAGAATTTTTTGTGAAATTTCCGTACTTTGCTATACTTATCACTCCAGAGTTATCGTCATAAATTTTTACAGGGTTATTGTCTAGATTTACATTGAAGACCTTCATAATTTCTCTAATAGACATTAATTCACTCACCGCTTCCGATAGAGCTACATACTCTGCATACGTCCAGGCTTTTGTCACACACCTTTGTTTTTTAGATTTCCAACCGATTACATTTCCATACAATTTAATTACATATCCAGAAGTAGATTTTCTATCTAAATGATCTCCTGCCCAATCAGCGTCCACATAACAATCTATCGTTTCACATTTTTCATTCCTTTTCTAATGTAACCTTAAATCTTTAATATTAAATATTTCAATATTTCGGTACAAATATTTCAATATTCGCAAAGCATATTTAAAATGTGTCTCGCTACAACAATCTTGAAATCTACTTAAGATAATTCACACTATAACTTATATTGGGTCTGGTATTTGTACTAATATACAGCAATGCGCCAATTAAATTCTTGTATCCAATGTCATTTCTATTTATCTCAGCGTTTTCAATTTTTAAATTTGTTTCCGTTGGTGTACAGTACAATTTGCTGTTTTGTAATTTATATTTGTTCGCTAATGATTCAATGTATTTCGTTTGGCTTAGTTTCATTTCATTTTTTATATAATCATACTCTATATTTATTCCAAAATATTCTTTTACTTCACTTAAATCTTTCATTTTAAATTTATCAGGTAATAGCTTCTTTACATTTTGTATCCTTTTTTTGTTTTTACTACAGATTAACAAATCGTCTACATATATTAGCAAATAAACAACATTTTCCCCCTCTCCATGAGTATATAGGCACAACTCTATGTTATTCTTCTTAAAATCCAATGTCGTCACATACCTATCAAAACACTCATACCAATCCCTCGGACTTTCTTTTAACCCATAAAGCGCTTTCGATAATTTACAAACTCTATTCGTTCCGTCCGCATATCCCTTTGGTTGATTTACATATACCTCCGAGGTTACTTCACCATTTAAAAAGGCAGTTTCTACATCCATTTGCTCAATTATTACTCCATTTTGACAACAATATGATAGCAATATCTTAAAGGTCTGATTACTCGCCACTGGAGAATATATGTCATCGGCTACGTTTCTTTGTTGAAATCCCCTTACCACTAATCTAGCCTTATACCTGTCCTCTGATTTTTTCGTGTAAACCCATTTTACATCTAATACTTCTTTGCCTTTTACCCTTTCTACCAATTTCCAAGTTTTATTCTTATAGAGACATTCTATTTCCTTATCCATAGCCTGTTTCCAAACTTCACTATT
Organism: Bombus huntii; assembly: GCF_024542735.1. Classification (NCBI taxonomy): domain Eukaryota; kingdom Metazoa; phylum Arthropoda; class Insecta; order Hymenoptera; family Apidae; genus Bombus; species Bombus huntii. The sequence continues at coordinate 490,942 of NW_026099320.1, forward strand.
TTCACAACAAATCGCCTCCTCAAATGTGCAAAAGATATCTACTCTACAATAATTTGCGTGAATCTCACTACTGTTTTCCTTTTCTGGATACCTTACTGGAGTTTTCTTATTACGTGTAGATCTCCTAGGAATCTTTACGCTTTCAGAACTATTATCATTTTCATCTTCTCTACTTTCTAACTCTTCCTTATTCATGCTGTCCAATAAATAATTATCTTTACTATCATCGCTAACTGCATCGAATGAATTCTCCTCAAAACCGATACATTTTTTGTCTGTTTCTACGACCTCTACATGTCGCTACTGTTATTTTTACACCTAATAGGACTCTCTAACCTACTTCACTATATCCTAACAGAATTCCCATATCTGCCTTCTTATCCCATTTGGAAACTCTTTTTTGTTCTGGCCTTCTTACAAAAACTTTACTTCCATATAGATGTAGATTTTTAACACTTGGTTTTCTCCCGAAGAATATTTCAAAAGGTGTCTTTCTTTCTATAGTATTCGCTAATATTCGATTTTTCAAGTATGCCGCTGTACAAACTATTTCCGGCCAGTACCTTTTATGTACTTTCGCTTCCGCTAACAAGCAACGCGCCATGTCCATCACTGTTCTATTATACCTTTCCGCTGTCCCGTTTAATTCATGTACGTATGTTGGGCAATTATTTATTCTTATACTTTTATCCCTAGCAAATTTATAAATTCGATTATTTAAATATTCTTTACCATTATCGCATCTTAATATTTTTAACCTCTTGCCCGTTAAATTTTCGGCTTCATTTACGAACTGTACGAAAGAATCAAAGACCTCATCTTTTGATTTTATACAATAGATCCTAGCTATTTTACTATAATCATCGATAAATGAAATGAAATATTTTTCTCCATTGAATCCGGTAGTCTTAAAGGGACCACATACGTCCGTATGAATAATTTCCATTATTCCCCTAGCCTTAGTTCGATTATTTTTGAAAGGTAAGTTATGCATTTTGCTTTCTATACACACCCTACTTTTCAAAAGTTCCTTTTCAAATTCATTCGGTATGCCAGTCACTAGCTGCTCTTTACCCAAAATCTCTAAATATTTAAAATTTACGTGTCCTAGCATCCTATGCCATCTTTCCTTTTTACTCATACCACTACGTTCGGCGCTGTTTACTAAGTGCTTCTTCCCTTTCAATATACTTTTTATTCTATATGTCCCATTCTCTTTGAACGCTACAGCTGTAAGTATATTATCCTCATCTATTACTTTCGCAATATTTCGTTTGGAAATAACCGTATTCTTATTGTCTGCTGGTTTACCTAAACTAATCAAATTTGCGGACATTTCTTTCGCGTAAAATACTTTCCTCATATTTATTTTATTTTGTTTTCCGAATGCTTCAAAATAACTTATAACATTCCCAACTTTTGTCGCTTTTATCGGTCTATTATCGCCTAAATATATATTTACCGGTTCTTTTAGGTCGATAGATTTATCGAAATAATTTATATTATTAATTATGTGATCGGTACAACCGCTATCTAATAGCCACACTATTTCGTTCTTACTTATTTCATTCGTCTCACTGCTGTTTGCTGCGTGCGCCGTTGCTGTCCATATGCCTGCTCTTGAGTTTCCATGCTCGCCCGTGCCGGTTCTTGATTGACGATGAAAGTTTCCACGTCCTCTGCTCGTATTGCCTTTGTTCTCTCTTCCTCTGTTTCGACCACGTGTTGGCCCATGCCAATAGCCGTTACTGCTTCCCGCTTGGACGCCATTTTGACACTCTCTCGCAAAGTGTCCTAATCTTCCACATCTGAAGCATCCTTCCTTTTTTGCAGAAAAGGCGTTGGTTTGCCTTTCTCCTCGATTGGATTTATTTTTCTTCTCTGCTATTTCTATTTTATTTTTCACATACGCTACCGTTTGATTCTCTTCTTTCAATGCGTCTATTATGTCCGCTATGTAGCTGTATTCTTCGGGTAACGTATTCAGCATGTAATTCAGCTTTTCCCTCTCACTTACTTGTGCGCCCGCACTTTTTAATTCATTTATTAATTTTTCGAAATCGTTAAAGAATGATGCTGAATCAGTGTAGTTCTCCAGTCTTATGTTTTCCAATCTCCTTCTGCATACGATCTGCAGTGCCGTCGACTCTTTCAAGTACATTTCATCGAACCTTTTTATTATATCATACGCCGTTTTTCCTTCCCTAACATACTCCAATTGTCTGTTCGATATTGCACTATAAATTATATTTATCGCCTTCAAATCCTTTTTGTCCCAGTCTTCATCGTCTCTTTCGTTCTTCATTCTAGTTGTAACAACCTCGCATTCCTTATATTTGAGAAACATCGTGATTCTTTGCTTCCACATTCCATAATCCTCACCATCGAATATAGGTATCATGATTTCCGATCTCTCCATTTTAATTGATTCTTCTTTTTTTTTCTTTTCTTACTCAAGCGTTCCTACGTGCTCGAAGTATATTTTTTTTCTCTGAAAGTTTTTTTTTCTTTACTGAAAACTCACTCGCAAGATCGTAACCACGCACTAAATATCTTGCAAAACTAGTAACCACGCTCTGCTACCATGTTAAGGAAATTCGAGGATTTGGGAATACAAATAATTGACTATATTTCCCACACAACAGTTATACATCTATATTACTCTCTGAAGAACGTCTTGCACGCACGCTGGTCGCCAACCGACTATCCTAGATTCTTCTAACATCTGGCAACAGTCTTTTGTCTCCACTAAGACCTTGACGCCCTCTAACCCTTACACACACACTCTCATGTACAGTGTAAATGTATCACTTCCCTAACAAATAAGTATGTTATTTCGTTACCACTTATCTCGTTCATCTCGCTGCTGTGTGCTGCGTGCGCTGTTGCCATCCATATGCCTGCTCCTGAGTTGCCATATTCGCTCGTGCCGGCTGCTGATTGACGATGGAAGTTTCCACGCCCCCTGTTCGTATTGCCTTTGTTTCCTCTTCCTCTGCTGCGACCACGTGTTGACCCACGCCGATAACTGTTACTGCTTCCCGCTTGGACGCCATTTTGACACTCTCATGCAAAATATCCCACTCTTCCACATTTGAAGCATCCTTCCTTTTTTGCAGCAAAGGCATTAGTTTTCATTTCTCCTCGATTAGACTTATCTTTCTTTTCCGCTATTTCTATTTTATTCTTCACGCACGCTACCGTTTGTTTCTCTTCTTTCACTGCATCTATTATATCCGCTATGTAGCTATACTCTTCGGGTAACGTATTGTTTTCGCACGTTCGCTGGGAGACGCGATCTCGAAGAAGCGCGCCAACGGGAGTCGTAAATTCCCGTTACGATTTGCTAATCGACGCCGCGAATCGCTCGATCCCTTATTTCGTTTAGGATAATAAGGGTAGTTAAATGAAGGATAACGCTGTTGCTAACAGGTTATTATATATTTTCACAAACCAACAACTTCGGTGTAACACAAAATGAATATTTGTTATGAGATGACTACGAATGAGTGCGACCTGAGTCTCTAGACGGATTATCGCGTATACTGATGGATTTGTCGACTCATTGTATTCGAATTGCTGACCGCTTGACGAGATGCTTGATTGAGACTGACTGATCTTCGGGTGTAAACCCGGTCGAAGGATGTTGACTGTTCGAAGGATGTAAAGTCAGTGATGTTCGGAGACGATGCTGTGGCGGAGGAAAGCTAAGGATGGGTGTGTCTAGCGCACGGGACCATCGGATTTGTTGGTGACGATTTTGACTAAGGGAGTGAGGGAAATAGTCTTCGTTGTTAATTGGTTAAACGAAGGGTCTTAACCGCCCTCGAGAGAAAGTGGTTCGTGGGAGGAAAGTTGCATCATACGTGAGAAAAACCAACTTTCCCTTGTCAAGCCGTAGTAGACAAAGGTCTTTAGAAATGCTTTGGAAACAGACGTTTGTTCAGTTTGAAGGACCTCGACTAGGAAATTCCTAAGATTTATGGAAGATACTTGAGACTATTGAGGGTACGCAGTGAGTATCCGAAGACATCTGGTTGCCATCTTGCCCGCGGTGTGTGGCCTGGGCTAGGTAGAGTTACGCGACGTAACACGTATTTATCATGTAATTCAGCTTTTCCCTCTCACTCACTTTTGCGCCTGCACCTTTTAATTCATTTATTAATTTTTCAAGATCGCTAAAAAACGATGCTGAATCACTGTATTTATCAAGACTTATCTTCTCCAATCTCCTTCTGCACACGATCTAGTGCCGTCGATTCTTTCAAGTACACTTCGTCGAACTTTTTCATTATTTCATACGCTGTTTTTTCTTCCCTAATATATTCTAATTGTCTATTTGAGAAGGCACTGTAAATTATATTTATCGCCTTCAGATCCTTTTTATCCCAGTCTGGATTGTCTGTTTCAGTCTTCACTCTAGTTATAACAATATCACATTCTTTATATCTCAGAAACATTGTTATTCTTTTCTTCCACATACCGTAACCCTCACCATCGAATATCGATAGCATAATTTCCGATCTCTCCATTTTAATTGATTTCCTATTCTTTACTCAAGCGTTCCTACGTGCTTGAAGTATTTTTTCTTTTATTTTATATTCTTTGAACGTTTCTTCCCTTACTAAACTCGCAAGACTAAAAACCACGCACTAAATAGCTTGCAAAACTAGTAACCACGCTCTGCTACCATGTTAAGGTATAGAGAGGATTCGAAAATACAAATAGTTTACTTTATTTCGCACACAACAGCTATACATATATATATTACACTCTGAAGACTTCGATAACCTTCTTGCACGCACGCTTGTTGTCAACCACCTCCTCTAGATTCTCCTAACAGCCTCCAATCGTCTTTTGTCTCTACTGAGACCTGGACGCCCTCTGACGCTTACACACACATTCACGTGTACAGTGTAAATGTATCATCTACGTAACAAGATCATCAACGTAAAATCCTACCGTCCTCCCGAACATCATAAAACCGAAATAAATAAACAGATGACTGAAATGTTAAACAAAGAGATTATAGAACCCTCCGACTCTCCCTATAACTCTCCTGTCTGGGTCGTTCCAAAGAAAATCGACGCATCAGGGAAACAAAAGTGGCGAGTAGTGATTGACTTTAGGAAGTTAAACGAACTAACAGACCAAGACGCGTATCCACTACCTGACATTAACGATATACTATCACAGCTAGGAAATAAGAAATATTTCTCCTCTTTAGACTTATCCTCAGGGTTCCATCAAATACCCATGGACGAGAATTCAAAGAAATACACTACATTTAGCACACCATAAGAACACTTCCACTATAATAGAATGCCATTCGGGCTCAAGAACGCACCTGCTACCTTTCAAAGAATGATGGATACCACGTTAAGAGGTTTGATTAACAATCATTGTTTCGTTTATCTCGATGATATCATTATATTCGGGCAATCGATGGAAGAACATACTAAAAACTTAGTCATTATATTCCAAAGACTCGGGAAAGTAGGTCTAAGAATACAACCAGATAAATGTGAATTCTTAAAGCCCGAATTAGAATATCTAGGACATGTAGTGACAGCAGATGGAGTAAAACCTAACCCTAAAAAGATAGAAGCAGTAAAGAATTTCAAACTACCAAAAAATCCTACAGATGTAAAATCATTCCTTGGGCTAGCTGGATACTATAGAAAATTTATTAGAAACTTCTCTAAAATTGCCAAACCTCAATCTATTTTTAAAGAAGGACATTTAGTATTAATTCATAACGATCATAAAGAACACAAGATAGATACTGAATGGCCAGGGCCATACACCATTGAAAAAGTGAAAAACCCCTTATTATGAAATAATAGTAAATCACTCGATTAGGAAAATACATGGTAACCGTATTAAACCTTACTTTCCAGGACGATCTTCACCTTCTTCATAGTTAGCTAAGCTAAACGTTATACCCCTTAATGGTAGTTCTATATATCAAGAAAAATTAGCTCATGCATACTTATATAGCGAATCCGTAAACGTAATTATAGGTTTAGACATTAAGGATATATATGCAAAACTCAGCGAAATTAAAAGATTTAGACTAATGTTAACAGAACATTTTAAAAGTGAATGCCCGTATTCCAATGAAATGATTACACGCGCTCGCAAAAGAAATTTAGACAATGTAATCATGCATATTAAATTTATGACACACACTTGTTACCGAAGAGGCTCATTGAATTTTGTTGGATCCATTTCTAGAAGTCTATTTGTAACTCTGGATAACGATAATTTAGAATTAATGAATAAAAATATAGATAAATTTTTTGATGAAAACAATAACTTAAAAACCAATATAACTTACAAAACAAATTTCAAAACTATAGCTTTACCCTTAACTGACAGTCTAGAAGAAATCCTAACAAAAATTGAAAACGCTCCAAAAATCATTAATAATGTATAATCGTATAGAATGCACCTCAATCAAATTTCCAACGAAGTAAACTCTCTTAATTATGAACATAGAATTAGAAGTCTTAAGAAATAGGAACTAAGTGTCTTATAAATTATTAGTTATATTGATCTAGCATTACTAGGAACATATGTATATTTAACAAAATAGGATTATTCGATATTATAAGGAAATGCCTACCTTCCAAATTATGTATTCGCGTATTATGTTGTAAAACCAAAGAAAAAAAAAGACACAGGTATAAGCAATATCTCTAGACCAATAGAGCGCACCTTTAAACACATATTCCACACCTGAAATACAACCATTACGAGAATTACCTGAAGACACCAATTCAGTCATCCTCGAAGCAAGGCATGTAAGATTCCAAAAGGGCATACAAAAGGAGGCACTACACCGAAAATAAGAGTCTGGAGGACCAGCCGCACTCTAACACTGGGGGAATGTAACGTCAACAAATATCTCCAACAGACTCAGGAAACCTGAACCGCCTTGCACACGACACCGACTCCCAAAATAAAGGATTATGAATTCGGCACGTAGGCATAAGATAAACGAACATCTAGAAGGGCTGGTTCTTGATCGAGGCTTTAGTCTTTCGGTAACAGTTTAATCGCACACTTGTAATCCTATTATAGAATAGAGGTATCTCGAACTCTGGTTCAAGAACCCAACATTTTTTTATTATTATTTTCCCATTACTTTTACGTGACAAGCAAAGCGTAACGATAAACAAACTCCGGGCAAAACAATGTTGCCGCTACGTGCAATCGTCAACCGAGGTTGAATTTAAAGTTTTCGATACTCCCCCGAGTATAAATAAAAGAACACGATCGTTAAGACAGTTAGTATCGAACATTCTTATAGCGAATTAATATCGAACGAACGTAAGCATTACCTTGTATACACATATCGAGCAACACTAAGCGAACGACGACTAATTCTGTACTGCAAATAATTTTAAATACATTTGACTACACTAAGTATCAACTCGTCTGGTCATTAATCAACAACGCGTTTAATCGTCCTCCACATACATGTTGTATAAGCTACTATGTGTATATTTATTTATGTTTCCCATAGTACAGACGTATTCCTTATTTTATTGTAGCTGTGTAATTTCAGTAGTCTTGCATAAAGGACATCTGTTTTGTTGCAATTGTATCAGCTATTAATTGTAATACTTGAAGCGTTTGTATCTAATCGTCATGCATCTGTGGTGGCACTCGACCATGGAACTTTCCAACGGCTTCGCGACACAAAGCGCTATACCTTCAAAGCGTAAGGCCGACACGCCTAATGTACCATTGATATCCCTACAGTTCTTTCGCCGAATATTCGGAAGAATGCATACGCGGCAACCGTTGCGGACATCTAATAAACGCGTGCGTAGTGGAGATATCGAGGGGCAACAAAGAAAAGAATCCATTTGGTTTCGAATCAAAGATTCATTCTGCCCCGAGCTGCGGAGTGCGAAAGGTTAAGCGTCATAGCGAAGCAAACACAATTAGAGATACGTGATTATTGACTCTTGATAGTTAATCGTTAATCGTTGTTCATCGTTAATCGTTAATTGTTTTTGATCGTTCATCGTTAATCGTTAATTGTTGTTGACAGTTAATCGTTAGTCGTTAATTGTTGATCATAAATTGTTGACTGTTGATTGTTAATAATTTAATTAACTTTTTTGTTGAACATCAAGAGTATTTCTTGTGGGCACCTTCACCCACTATCCACCTCACATCGTTATTCTACATACGGAAGGCAAGATTGATATCAAGTTCGAAGGACAGACCGCAGAAGTCTGGTCTCTGCTATTACCACGAGACCTTTCGAGACCGCGCAAGGAAGTGCCGGGCCCCTTGCAACTGGACCCAGTGAAACGAGACCAGCCGTCCGTAAACGCGGCATGTGGCGATGGCTTTAGTATCCCATCGCATTTTCGTGACGGACAGGGCACCAAGGATCTCTTTTCTTGTGAACACCGGTGTCAATATAAACGTATACTCGTGCAACAAACTACGCGGATCCGCGAACAAAGATACGTACGAGCTGTTCGCGGCGAATCGAGTGGTCGAAGCAAACCGAAAACGCCTTTCGCGAGTCAAAACGCATCGTCTCTGACGCCACAATGTTAGTGTCACGACCGGCATACTTCAAATCCGATGGACTGACGATGGAGATAAAGATGTGGCGGCACTCGGCGACAATCGGCGGCAATATCGCTGAAGTGTCTAATGAACCATCAACATCCCAACGGTCCTTCCGCCGAAGGTTCTAGAAGAAAGAGCACGTGGCAACGGTCGCGGACGCCTAGCAAATGCAAATGCATGGTGGGGATGTTGAGGGATGACAAAAGAAAGTAATCGGATTCGATCGAAAGTCAAATCATAAGAGCTTCAGTCTTGGAAAGTCACGCCTAGAGTTTGGAAGTGGATTGTAAAGTGAATTGTTGTTAGAAAAAAAATAAAGTTTCTTTTTTTATTTACACCTCAAATTTCTTTTTTTATTTTGTTATTTTACGTGACATTAGCGCATCCGGTATCGGCAACAGCGAGTGAACGACAAATGGCAGCCGCTAGGATTCGTTACAAAATCTTTGTCTCCCGTGCGATTAATTCTGTATTTAGAATAATTTTAAATATATTTGACAATATCAAGTATCAACTCGTCACGTCATTATTTAAATCATCCACCACAAATCCAAAAACAGAATAAGGAAAACAGAGAAACGAACAAATAGAAAATTAAGTTGCTAACATGTTTTTCTATAATAATATTTTAACATCAATATTGTAATACGCAATGTGTTACGCCGCCTAAAACATCTGCACGCCAGCCCGCGCGACCGGACAACAACCGACCTGCGTAACGTCACTTCGACCCTCAATAAACCTAAGGACCCACCATAACTTTCACTTCCCTGTATTGTTTCGCCATGTGTCTTCAATCCGTTTGTCTTGAAGAATTTCTAACGCTTAAAAATATTCTCGAAACACAGTCGGTTTTTAGAGAGGTCCTTGGGTTTATTAGTCGCACTTAAAACACGGAGAAAGCGGGTATGCACCCATTAGGAAAATCCGAATAGCCCTGTAATAAAACAAGCTAGGTTTTTCTCACGCACACAGTCATCTATCCACCACGATGGTAGGAGACTCGATACTCATCCCTTCGAGCAGTAGTGCAGGTCATGACCAATCGACACCGCGGTTCGTGGCCCTCACTTTTTCTAACGAAAGTGGGAACAACGAATCCGCGTTCTTTAGGCACAGGGGCACACCCACACCGAACTTTTCTTCCGTATTAGAAAAAGAGCGACAGACAGTCTAAAAACTAACGCCTAACGCGGCAGTCTACACATAGCGCGAGAGTCGCATACTTCACGCAAATCTTTTGTCGGTTCTCGGTGTTGTCGAACACACATCTTCTCTCCTAAATATATTATAGCGCTAAGTCCATTAATACATTAATTTCCATTATAAGAGCCCTGCTCTAGCGTACATATCTATCGCATCTTCGTGCGACAAGTTGTTAACTATTTATTTCTCTACGTCAGTGTAATCTAAGTGTTGGAAATATATAATTTATAATTCTGTGAATCACAGTGTTATACAAACTCAATCACCCCTATTATCTCAACGGAAATCAGGGGATCGATCAATTCGTGGTGTCGATTGTTATAATCGTAACGGGGATTTACGACCCCCGTTGACGTCTCTCCTCGCGATTACGTCTCCCCGCAATTGGTCGAAATTTACACAATGTGAAAATGAAAAAATTGGAAGCAACCGAACTACGGATGAAACTAAATCACTTCGCTGCTTGTAAAGATAACTTTTAGTGTTATAAACATAAGTCAAGTAGCAAAGAGCATAAATTGAATTTACCCAAACTCTTCTTGAAATCTGACAAAATGATTCTTTATTTTGTCAAAAAAATCTTTACGTATTTTCCATTCCCATTCGTCGCTTTTTTCAGTGGCGTGTTTATCGCTACGTCGAAACTCCGTCGGGTAGCAGTTAATTTCATTTAAAGTAGAAAACTATTCAGAAACGTGTATACGTTACACAGCAACAAACCAGTCGCCCTGTTATTACCTCGTTCTCAACAGTTCAAATTTCAGGGACAACCGACTACTTAGTATCGACCCAGTACGTCATATTTACTCGCCAAAAGAATTGTAAACGAAAATTGTAACCAGACGTGCCGTTAATAACTACCATCTTTCGCGAAACTTCTTTTTCATTTGGCGGAAATTTAAACAAACCCCGAAACACCGTGGCGTTTTGCAACTGTCTTTAATCCTTTAAGATAAAAAAGATTGACGCAAAATTTTGACGGGATGAAATTTCACGATATATTCAGGTGAAACGATGCGAAATTAGAGCGAAGCTTATAATGGGAATATAGTTTGCTTGTCTGTTGTCATAAAATGAGATATGCAGAATATATTAAAAAATAGAGTATATGTAATACGAAACTTTATATTATTCATGTTATTATGGACAAAATATCACAATATGTTCATATATTTAAATCTCCTCCGAAAAAGATTATTGTATGTAGAACACAGTTTAACTGTATTTTGAATTCTTGTTTATCAGATCACAATTGATAAGTTGATATTAGGATGATTATCCTCATTTGAAACAATTTTGTGACTGTTACTTGTCAATATACTTTATATCTTATGTACATTTTAAATATAGTACGCAAACTCGAAGTTGCAAGGAACATTAATAAAAACTCAATATTTCAATAACGCCTTTCATGATTATAATTAAATATTTTTTCAAAATGTCGTATCAGTGTTACATCTAGCACCCCCTCCCCCACACACAAAAGTTTACCAATTTATAATATATGTACTAGTAGATTGACAAGTTACGATTTACAGGTTATATAGAATTCTATTTTATGATTTTATAATTTTTCGTTAAATAGAATAATCAAATAACTTGCAAATAGTAAAATTTCATTTGTTTTATCGTCAAACTTGTGCAAGGGAACATATTAATGCTGGTAACTTTAGTGACTTGCAAAATTTCAATAGTGCAAGACAGGCCAGATATTCAATTGCAATTGGTTGCTATCCATATTTTCATCGGTCTTACAATAACCTTATGTTATCAATTATGAATTAAAAAGTTAATGAAATCACAACTCACCCAAGGCCAATGGGTATGACTTCTTTTCGAAGATCGATTGAAATCTCGAGTTTGTTGTTTGAGACATTCAGTTACCACAAGACAAAAACACCACTCCATTACAGCCGACGTAAACAAAACATGACAGATTCTTCCAATTCTCGGACAACAAACATAGGCATACATACTGTTTTAAAGTCACAGTCTGTCGTTGAACTTTCGCCAAGTAACTTGATACGCACATATACACGTCCCTCGAAATCAGTTTTCGACGAAAATACATACGTGACATGTTATGTTGCAACCGAACGTGAATTTCTCGCGGGAAATAGCCTGATATCGTTTATTTATGCGTCTCTCAAATACGAATTTTACTATACACTTCGTTTAAGACACGCCATTTTGCAAAACGATTATCGAAAGATTACTGCTTACATCGAGATCGAGAATAGATTCGCAGGAAGCTGGATGCCGCGATTTCTTCCCGCGCTTTACTTTCTTCCGAAGTTGTGATTGGTTGATTTCCTGCTGCCATATTCGGTTTCGCCGAGAATCGTGAACACGTACGCTGGAAGCAATGCGGGGTAATTATTTAATTTATTTCATAATATTATTTAACATATATCGTGAAAAGTTCTGAATATTCGGATTCTTCTGTTATCGTTTCATCGTATGTTAGCATTATCAGCTCTCGATATCGAATTGACAAACAGAATTTTTCTCATACAAAGTAAGTCACATTAAGTATATGTATATGTATAGTCGAAGCAATGCAATTAAAAATTTTTCCATTTTAATTGCTATTATTTATCACAGACATTTTACCGAGCATTCATTTTATAAATCTTATACATATATAAGTCGGAGATGAAAGAACACCGGAGCCTTTGGAATTTTGGATAACCCCGCAACATTGTAACCTAGAGTCTACTATAGCTGTAATTGAACAATTGTAGTTATTCAACCCGATTGTAATTATTCGAGAATTGTGATAATGAGCTTGGGCTCGAGGCGACAGTCAGTCGCCGAACGTAGCCGCGGTCACGGGATGAACGCTTTGCCTAACAAAGGTATGAAGTAATTCTATAGCTCTCCTTAAAAGAAATATTTGTGGCGACACGCGACAGTAAACATTCCAACGGTTTCTGTCCCGTGGCTCGCCACGTGCAGACCCTATTCTTCGAGTAAGATGATTGCCAGATGTCGATGCGTCTCCGCAGTACATGTTCGGCTAGCCCGAGGGCCCGTTATAAATCTTAAGGTTTAGTTAACTAAAGTCCTTCAAACAGACAAACAGTCTTTGTCCCAACTACGGGAAGATAGGGGAGACATATTTTTCAACGAGCGGCGTCTCCCACTAGCAACTTTCCCTCGAGGGCGGCTAGCATCCTTTTCTAACCACCGATATGGAGATTAACCAATTAGCAGCAACACTTTCTGAACGAAGGCTTTTCTCGACGAATCCGATGATCTCGTATCCTTAGACACACCCCGTTATAGTTTTCCTGTGTGGCATCATCGGGACGGAAAAGGCATTCTCGCCCGCGATCTCATCGATCCAAGAGTAACGCCTTCGCGATCAGTGATTATTCTCTCAGACTTAGACTTTGTGAGTACGTTCTGTTGTCATCCCGTTGACCGCGGATTCGTTATTGAACCTAGGATCATTGTCATTAGTATCTCGAGCACCTAACTACCGCGGTTACTTGTCCGGTTCTATAATAATCGTATTTGCACTAGTCAATGTCTTCTCTATTGCATAACGACAACGTGTAACCCAAACGAAGATTCGTTTCACGCCCCTAACCCTAATTCTAATGTAAACCCGACATATATATATATATATATATATATATATATATATATATATATATATATATATATATATATATATATATATATATATATCGCGAAGGCGTTACTCTTGGATCGATGAGATCGCGAGCGAGAAAGCCTTTCCCGTCCCGATGATGCCACACAGGAAAACTATAACGGGGTGTGTCTAAGGATACGAGATCATCGGATTCGTCGAGAAAAGCCTTCGTTCAGAAAGTGTTGCTGCTAATTGGTTAATCTCCATATCGGTGGTTAGAAAAGGATGCTAGCCGCCCTCGAGGGAAAGTTGCTAGTGGGAGACGCCGCTCGTTGAAAAATATGTCTTCCCTATCTTCCCGTAGTTGGGACAAAGACTGTTTGTCTGTTTGAAGGACTTTAGTTAACTAAACCTTAAGATTTATAACGGGCCCTCGGGCTAGCCGAACATGTACTGCGGAGACGCATCGACATCTGGCAATCATCTTACTCGAAGAATAGGGTCTGCACGTGGCGAGCCACGGGACAGAAACCGTTGGAATGTTTACTGTCGCGTGTCGCCACAAATATTTCTTTTAAGGAGAGCTATAGAATTACTTCATACCTTTGTTAGGCAAAGCGTTCATCCCGTGACCGCGGCTACGTTCGGCGACTGACTGTCGCCTCGAACCCAAGCTCATTATCACAATTCTCGAATAATTACAATCGGGTTGAATAACTACAATTGTTCAATTACAGCTATAGTAGACTCTAGGTTACAATGTTGCGGGATTATCCAAAATTCCAAAGGCTCCGGTGTTCTTTCATCTCTGACACGGCCATCCTGACTATCACACGTCCTCGTGTGTAACTAAAATATCGTATTTCTTACATTAGATTCGATACAACTGACATTATTTGCGATTTAACTAAATGTCCAAGTAAGTCAAGGGTCCAGTGCAATAACAAAGTTTCGTTCGGAGGTTTGACAACAGAAAAATAAAAGAGAATAGGAATTTGTAATGTTATAATTTGTATTCAAAGTGTTAGGTGCGTTCTGTGAGTCGCCAGCCAGACCGTAATGACACAACAGATCATTTTCGATTTCGTACACCGGTGAACCTCAGTTTGTTGGATCATATTGCCACGTTGGGTGCATTACACCCAGAAAGCACGTAAGCCCACTCAACGGGTTACAACAAAAGCACGTAACCCCACTCAACGGATTACAACAAAAGCACGTAACCCCACTCAACGGGTTACAACAAAAAGCACATCAACCCACTCAACGGGTTACAACAAAAACACATCAACCCACTCAACGGGTTACAACAAAAACACATCAACCCACTCAACGGGTTACAACAAAAACACATCAACCCACTCAACGGGTTACAACAAAAGCACATAAAACCACTCGGTGTATTACTATGACCACAACGCAGTGTTAATGATCCTCTGAGGTCAGTGTACTTGCATCGTTATTATCACCGCCGTTGTCATCACCGCAGACGTCTAACTCAGCAGGGACGCAACCTTCTGGCATTTTTCTCAGTCTGTCGTGTCTGTCCTTATATGATCGTTTGCCGTCTAAGGTTTTTAGGGTATATCTATCTCCTTCCAAAATCTCGGCTATTACGAATGGACCCCTGAATTTCGGATCTAACTTCGTCTGGTTTCTTTCCTCGTTTTTACGTAACACGAAATCGCCAAGGTTGAACCTAACTATTTTAGCTTTGTTTTTGTCGAACCTATCCTTATCGTATTTGGCGCAGTGATACATCGAGCATTTTCGACGATCGCATTTGCGTCTAAGTTAGTTTCGCTTAGTAAGGAGTTATCCCGGTGACCGTGGATTCGTTTGAACTCAAACATTGCTAATAGTATTATTTAATTTAATTATTCGTAGATCGTATTATTCATTAGGCTTAGTGTTTGTTAGACTTATTATTAGTTGTACTTATTATTTGTTAAGCTTAGTGATAGACCTGTATATACGTGTAAATAAAATCTCGGCTTTGTGAAACGATGGCTAGTCCACACGAAGAGTCGTCGCGCGCCCAAAATTCGAATCGTGACCCGACATATATAACCAATTTATAATATATATATGAACACACACACACACACACACACACACACACACACACACACACACACACACACACACACACACACACACAAATATATATATATATATATACACACAAATATACAAACACACACACATATATATATACAAACAATAGAAATACTTTCGTGTGCTATTATACGTAGTTCGATAGTTTACATTTCACGGGCCCCGTGTTGCACCTGCGTCGGTTTCGTTCCTGTTTCCAACGTATAAGTGTAGCGTCAGTGATTCGCGTGACGCGACGCAACCTTCAACGTTTGTTTTTCTCCGTTTATGCGTTGTGTGTTCGTTTGAATGAAAACGTCGCGAGTGTTGTAACAAAAACCACGGAAAACAGAAGAAGAATACGGGAGCAAAAGGAATTCCAGGCTACAGCAGAATGCCCATTGCCCAACAGGGTTTCGTTCCATGGTATTTCAACGAGGTAAGCTACCTCTTTTAGTACGCTTCAAGGCGCCTCTTTCCAACCAATTAATTTGCGTCCAACACCATTTTAACTTCGTATACTCAGAGAAAATATCGTTCTTTTGTATTTTCTAACTCTGATCTATGTATAAATTTACTGCGACGGGTCATTTCTACGGATTAACGTATCTTATAAAAACGTTGCGTGAAATGTTAATAATATATAAGTCTTGAAACATTTGTACTAATTTCATAGAGGAACGTAGTTGGTACCTTCCGGGTGGCATATTGTATGCTTGTTGCATGAACTTTCCAAATATCTTACAGTTAAATGGTTGGATTGTTTACTAGAATAAGCAACACAACATTGTTTTTGATTTATTGTGAATGAATTTATAGAATCATATTATTTTACACATATACACTATCGCGCAAAAGTATCCCAACATTTGATTACTTTTGATATTATGTTATTTAATTGCACAATCAAATTGATAGTATGTACCGATATATAATGATTACGATCTGTATTATTATCTTATTCCTATGATGTGGTTTTAACATAGGTCGTAACAAAACGGTCAAAAAAATTCTTTATTCTCAGACTCTGTAGCCTGTAAGAAACGAATTAATTAATTAAGAATCTCGTTGTAACCTACAGGTTCGGAAAAGGCTGATAGGCTTTGGTCTACGTGGTGGTTGGGAATTTTCATTCGTTTCGAGTTCGCTTAGCTGATAAATAGTGAATGTGCATTTCTTCCAAAATAAAGAAGAAAGCGAAGTCGATAGAAACGTGGGTCAAATTTGAAATCATTTCTCGATTATGTGGAGGTTGATTAAACGCGTTGGTGTATATAGTGATGAGACGAGTTGATATTTGGTGTAGTCAAATGTATTTAAAACTATCGGCAGTACTCTTCTAACGATCTCCCTCTAACGAATTTAAATTCGACTTCGGTTGACGGTTGCGCGTAGCGGCGATATTGTTCTGTCCGGAGTTTGTTTATTATCAAGTTTCGTACCTCGAGACGGTATCAATGCCCCGAGGCAAAACAACAACATGAGTTACTCTCGATTCGCATCGTCCTATGACTCATATGCCGCTACAATATGAAATCGAATAAAGTGATAAATAGCTTGCAGATGTTTACGCGTCTCTGAAAATGTTAAAAGATATAACATGTTTAACGCGAAGTATTCGTGATAATATTCGCTGCAATTTGAAATATCTGCGTGCAGTCTCGTAGGTTTTGAATAAAAATTTATCTTTTATCGCAAGATACATACATGTTTTGGCCTATATATAGCTTTGTACTCTTGTAACCTAAAAGAGAAGTCAAAAAAAGTGATGTTAACTCTTGCAGTAAAAAATTCATTTATGTCAATACTACTTTTAGAAATGCACCAAGAGAAGCAAGACAAATTATTGACGAAACACAGGATAGTCATTTCCGATCCAAAAGAAAAACGCAACTAAAATAATATGTAGATAGCTATTAAGGCAATAAATAATAAAGTCATTGAAATGATCCATCATTTCAAACTAATATCGCTTCTCTTTACTTCAGAACTGCTATAAACATTTTAAATATCATTTATGTCTTGGTTCCCTTGCGAAGTTCTCGAAGAATTCGTCAAATGATGTCATGAACAATATAAATAATCGTAAAAAATCTATATTTGTGTTTAAAAAATAGGCGAATAAAGAGAAATAGGATAATCGAGACCGGTGAAAAAGGAACAACCAACATCCCGCATCTGATACAAGCGGAAGAGAAATCAATTTCTATCATGTCGCACGGCGAACAAGAACGCAAATACGGAATCTTTTGTATAATACTACTCCAAACTCTGTTGAGTCGCAGTAATAATAATAATCGGGTGTTGACTTCTGCTCGTTTTTACTTGAAGTTTGCTCGTTACCTCTTTGAAATTTGGTGGATCGTTTTCTGTCGAAACCCGTTCCATCTGACGTTAAAATCAATAAAAACAATATTACGATAAAGACTTTTATCTCCATTGTTGTCAACTTCCGTCAAGTCTTCGTTTTCTGCTCGCTGAATATAATACGGATTCCCAAAAACTTTCTTCGTATGAAATTTTACTAATGTACATTTATCAAACATTGCACATTTTAAAATAGGTTATCATTATAAGATTAAAAAAAAAATAGCTAAAAATATCTTGAAACAAAAGAAACCAATTTTGAAGTTTGTTAGCCCGGAAATGTCATGGTAGGAAGGTATACTTCGATATTACTTTTACTATCGATAGGCGTCGCCGTCGTTGCTGTTATCATATACGAGACACAACAAATCACGAAATTGACAAATCACCGGTGATCTCCTCGAGTCGCAGTTCGAACGTTTCACAAATAAGTTAAAGAATTAAACTTTAGATATAGTGGTAAAATTTATTGTATGAATCCAACAGAGTGACGGTTCAGGGTGTTATAACAAAGAGGTATAGAACGCTGATTTGGGAGACTTCTTGTACTGAGGTTTTAGTCCCTCTGAAGCGGTTATCGTCGGGTGTATATCAGAGGCGCCTATCCGTTGCTATCTGGTTATTGTTTCGATAGCTGTGGCATGTAGGATGTTTTGTCTACTCTATTAGTGCTTCTAAGCGTGTGATACTGTCGACGATTCGCCTGTGCATGATTATACATTGAGTAAACGGATAGCCTGAGTTGGAGTTTTGATGATTAGGATAATCGAAATAATTCATAGCCATGGTAATATTTTAACTAATTTATTTTGTTGTCTTTTATAGGCCACTGCAATGAGAAAAGAATTCCTGAAGCCAAAGAAAATGATACACCCAAATAGCAGAAAGTCTATCGCTATTACGAAAAAAGCCAAAAAGTAAATACAATTACTATTAAATTATGTGATTTTGTTATGTACATTTCATTTATTTTATATGATTATATAATACTTTTGTGTAATAAAGAAGGAAATGGACAATGTGTTTTGTTTCAGAATATCAAATAGACAGAAGGCAGAAATGTCCTGCTTGATAAAACAGAATTCAATAGGAGAGAAAATATCGTGGATCAGAAACAATATGATTCCAGGCGTGTGACCCTATACTCCAGAGATAACTGCAAGTTTGTTAGAAACGGAGGTAAAACAAAAATGTATACACATGATGATACAGAGATTGTACATTAAAGATGTGATTAGTTATAGTTCTATATTTGATCCAAAGGTATGTAGCAAGAAATGATGAAGAAATGGAAGAAATTACTATTAAAAGGTCTATAGGTAGCAACAGGAGTAGACAGCATGCTAGGAGGGAACATATAATTAGAGTAGAAAGAACTAGGAGAATATCATACACGTGGAATAGGTAAAGAATTACAGCCAAATTTATTTTCAATATATCCTGATGTACAAACCCTCCTTTATTTTTCAGAAATTTCTGATATTTTAAATGCAACTCAGTGTGAAATGTTATTGAATTGGAATAATGAATTACAGTGTGCGAATAATTTTAAATTTATAAGGTTTGGCGAGAAAGATTTAAAGAAAGTATTAGAGCTAAGAAAAAGAATGAAAATAAGCCATATTAGACTATCCAAATCTCTATTAGCTATGCCTGTAAACAAGAAGAATTTATTCAGCAAGCCAATTGATTCAGATGAAAATAGTGTAATGGAAATAGAATAAATTCTGTAGATATGTCTTTTTATCTTTCATCTCTATTTAAAAACAAGAAAACAGAAGAAAAGCGAACAGTTTCGTCCTTTTTTGTTTGCGAAATGCTAGAAACCGCATTTCGTCTTGCTCTTATCTCCCACGAGAAACAGTCACGTCACAAGATACAAGAGTACGATAGAAGAGAAAAGAAAATGTTCGATTGTGAAATATACAACAAAACTGAAACATGCAGATGAATCACGTGCACGTTATGAATATTCTGCATCGTTTCTCCGCCTTTCCTTCATTTTTTTCGCTAGCTGCTCCATTATTTAAGAACGAAGATATAGTAATTACTCTCAAAGTTGTACATTTCGAAATGGTAGGAAAATCAATAGTACAATGATAAATATACGATTTTAAAAGCTTTTTAGATTTCTTACATACTTAGCATTAATCAAATAGCTTAGTATATAAAAGAGTTTACTTATGTCGCATGTTATAAATGCAGCTGCGTTCGTTACAACAATTCCAATTCCAAGGAATTTCTCTCGAAGATCGCAGTGAAGAATTTGCTTTGTTAAATTATTACTGGTATACTTCGTCAACTTGTGGTATATCGATACAATTTGTCAACCATCACTTTTAATAGCTTCTCGCTAATAAAAACATTTCGTACCTATTTAATAAGAAGCAGTATATTCTTAATTATTTAGAAATTTACTTAATGATGTTTAAAAATACGAATATGTTTAAAAATTATAATGTAAATATATATATTTCATTTCATGTTTTACTAATATATCTCTAATTTAGATTAAATATCTGAAACTTGAAAGAAACTTTTAAAACTTTCAATACATCGCATACGTTTCAAATTTAGTGCATAGTTACATATATATATACGATCGATCTTACTCGATCATCTTACTCGAAGAACAGGGTCTGCGTGTGGCGAGCTACGGGGCAGGGACCGTTGGAACGTTTACTGTCGAGTGTTACAGCTATTTCCTTCTTAAGGAGAGCTATAGAATTATTCCATGCCTTTGTTAGACAAAGCGTTCATCCTGTGACCGCGGCTACGTTCGGCGACTGACTGTCGCCTCGAGCCCAAGCTCATTATCACAACTCTCGAACAATTACAATCGGATTGAATAACTACAATTGTTCAATTACAGCTATAGTAGACTCTAGGTTACAATGTTGTGGGATTATCCAAAATTCCAAAGGCTCCGGTGTTCTTTCATCTCCGACAAATATATTATGGTATAGTTCCTATTTTCCGACCGCGTGGAAGGAAAATAGGACAGCCTTAATACCAAAGGCTAATAAAGATGGAAATATGGTCGAGAACTGGCGACCAATTACGATCGGCCCAATTCTAGGCCGCATTTTCTCATCAATCCTCGATGGGCGGCTAAGACGGGATATAGATCAAAATATAAGGCTGTTGAGATATGTGTAATTTTCTGTGCTGGACTGAGTTAAGTAGTAGAAATACTTATATGTATATATCAGTGTGTGGAAGTATGTGTGTGTGCGCAGCGTCTCGAAACAAAGGAATGTAAACAGTCAGTCGGTTAAGAGTCGTCGATGAAGAGTCGGGTGTAGAAGGTTCTGAGACGCGTGCAAGTGTGTATCGATAAATATATATAGAATCGTTCATGTAATAAATATATCATTATTTTAGTAATAACTGTCAATATACATTTAATGTTCCTATAACATTATTTCGGCTTCAAAGATCCACAATTCTCAACATGGTAGAAGATCGTGGTTGCCGAGATTTAAGGTTATGGAACCACGTGTAACCGGGAGTGAATGTATAAAAGTCGATTTATAAAAAGGAATAAAAAATTGGAAATAAGTTCTGAAGAGATAAAAAGGCTATTAGTAGAACAAATAAAAAGATTTTGGATAATAAAGAGAATTATTTTTTGAAAAAAAAAAAAGGTGTGAATATAGAAAACGAATCAAGATGCCAAGGGACGACGAAATTAAGGTTCAAATATTCGATGGACGCGATTACAGAATGTGGAAGAAAAGAATATTAATGTATCTAAAGTGTAAAAAATGTTATGAACCGGCTACACGAGAGAAAATGGACACGGATGCGCAAGATAAGTGGGATGAAAAGAATCAATGGGCGATGAACTACATCTATAGTAGTATAACGAATGAGCAATTAGAATTTGTTGGTGATCAAGACACTGCTTTAAAAATAATGCAAAAGTTTGATGAGATGTATATGAAGGAATCAACAGCAGTGCAAATTTGTATAAGAAGTAGACTAGGCATGATGAGGTTGAAAGACTTTGAAGAATCAAATTCATTTTTCACGGAATTTGAAAAAACTATCAATGAATTGAAGAGTGCCGGTGCAAATGCAAACGAACGTGAAAAACTCGACTACATGCTGAAAGCACTAGCAGAATCATTGAGCTATGTTGGTGACTTAATCGACTCAGTGAAAGAAAGTGATCGGACTTGTGAATTTTTGAAAAATAAAATTATAATGTGGGAAACGCGTAGCAAGAAAGAAAGTGATAGAACAAAGTCAAATGTATTTACAGCCGAAAAAAAGGACATAAAGTGCTATGGCTGTGGAAAGTACGGTCACATGGCAAAAAATTGCACAAACACGTATAGAGGCGGAAACAATGGCGCAAACAATGGAAGAACACAACAGCAAGGAGGTGCGTATCAGCCGCAGTAGAATAGGGGTCGCGGCGGACGAAGTTTTGGCCAAAGAAGACGAGGATACGGCCAACGAGGATTTGGCCAACGAGGACAAAGCAGAGGCCGGCAACAACGCTACTACGAGGCAAGTCAACACGACGCAAATTATTCACACAACGAGGGCTACGACGACAAAGAAATTGGATCTTTCCTAACGAGAGTAGAGCGCGAAAATAATAAAAATGAAATTACGGTATGTACTAGCGATACGCGAAAAATAGATTGGATATTGGATAGTGGATGTTCAGATCACATTATAAATAATGACTCTTATTTTGTTGAGTACGAAAATTTAAAAAACCCGATAAATGTGAAGTTAGGAGACGGTAGAATTCTAAAAGAAACAAAAGTCGGAAAAATTTTAACTTACTTTGAAGTAAACAAAAGGAGGATTAAAATTACAATGTCTAATGTATTTTACGTGAAAGAAATGGATAATAACTTAATTAGCTATGCGAGAGTAACGAATGAAAATAAGATAGTCTCAGCAGGAAATACTTTAAAGATATATAACAAATACAGAAAGTTGATAGGGATAGCATTCAAAGATCATGGTTTATATAAGATAAGTAGTTACATTGAAAGGCAAGAATCTCATGCTAAAAATGTAGAAATGTACCCTTCCAAAATAACCGTAGAAGAGCACGCGAGATTTTAGAATTAGTACATACCGATTTAAATGGACCTCATAATAATACCGGGTTTGATGGATCCAAATATTTCTTGACATTTATAGATGACTACAGTAAGTGTGCATTGATTTATACTTTGAAATCAAAAGGTGAAGTTTACAATTGCTTCTTTGATTACATAAACAAAGTCGAAAATCTTACTGGTAAAAAGATAAAGAGATTAAGATACGATAATGGAAAAGAATATATGAACAAAAGCATGTACAATCTAACTAGGGAAAAGGGAATTGTCGTAGAACCATGCCCACCTTATGTTCACGAGTTAAATGGAACAGCTGAGCGCTACAATAGAACAATCATGAATTCCGCTAGATGCTTATTACATGATTCAAAGCTGAATATTAAATATTGGCCGGAAATAGTTAGAGCCGCGGCGTACTTAAAAAATAGAACCGTTACAAACACATATGAAAATAAAACACCATTTGAAATATTTTTAAAAAGGAAACCGAATATAAATAATTTAAGATTGTACGAAAGTAGAGTTTTCGTAAGAATACCCGAAGTTAAAAGAAATTCGAAATGGGACAAAAAAGCAGACACTGGGATACTTGTAGGTTATGAAAACAATGGATATAGGATACTAGTTAATAATAAAATTGTAATTGCAAGACACGTAGAATTTATAGGTGAAGATGATAATTTAGTAGGATTTCGAGGAGAAGATGGACCAGGCAATGAGACAGAAAAGGTTTTTGACGAACATTCGGATGTAAACGAAAAGGTCGAGCAGGTTGCAATAAAAAAGGAGAGAAATTTAAGTAACGAATCAGAAGAAAAACTTGAGGACACAGAAAGTAATTTGAGAAGGTCAGGACGGGAAAGAAAGAAACCTCAAAGATATGGTCAAACGAGCTCATATTTCATTTATGTGAATATAGTTAGTGCACACAGTCCTATGAAACCTATGAAGAAGCTTTAAGTGGAGATGACAGCGGTTCATGTAAAGAAGCAATGGATCGAGAAATGAATAGTTTAATGAAAAATAAGACCTGGCAATTAGTAGAAAAACCAAAAGACAAAAAAGTATTAGACTTGAAATGGATATATACGAATAAATCTGATAATCGTAAGAAAGCGCGACTAGTTGTTCGAGGCTTCCAACAAAAAGAAGTACTGGAAGATTTATACTCTCCAGTAGCAAAAATGCAAACGTTGAAGTTATTACTATCTTATTGTTGTCAATATGGTTTGACGATTATGCAAATGGATGTAGAAACAGCTTTCTTAAACGGAACTATAAAATCGGAAGTATTTGTAAAACAACCTATAGGTTACGACGATAAAAGCGGGAAAGTATGTAAATTATCAAAAGCGTTATATGGATTGCGTGAAAGTTCAAGAGCTTGGTATGAATGTTTCGACGAATATATGAAAAATATTACTGTTAATAAATATTGATTGTTGAATACATCTGAGTATTTCTTCCGCACCTATCACGACATCCCACCTCATGGCCATGAAGGGAAAAGAACAAGAAAGAGAAAGAAGGGACTAGAAGATGTGAGAATGGGAAGGATACAGATAGAAACAGGAGAGGAATAAGAAAAGATGACAGCAGACCAAATTATAGAAGAAAGAAGAAAGGAAGAAGCAGAAGAGAGGGAGAAAAGGATAAAGGAATCCAAGTATAATATACACTACAGAAACATAACCAAAGAAAAATTACCAAAATACTTAGAAGGGAGGATGAAGTGGAAGGACAGAAAAATACTGGCAAGATTCAGATGCGGAAACGAGATCAAAGCAAGGGAATACTAGAAAGAAGAGGGAGATAAAGATGCAGACTATGTAGAAGGAAAGAAGACCTGAGGCATGTAATAGAAGAATGTGAAATAACGGGAGGACCAAAGGACATAGGAAAAACGCTAAATGAGACTGGAGAAGGTT
The DNA here is from genome assembly GCF_024542735.1 of Bombus huntii. Classification (NCBI taxonomy): domain Eukaryota; kingdom Metazoa; phylum Arthropoda; class Insecta; order Hymenoptera; family Apidae; genus Bombus; species Bombus huntii. The sequence goes on from NW_026099320.1 coordinate 515,829, forward strand.
TAACAGAACTGAAGGCAATAATAGAGAAGAGAAGGGCAAACGACAGGAAGGATGCACAGCAAGGAGGCTAAAGACCAAAGTTGCAATAGTTTTTTAGTCGTTAGTTGCTAATTTGTAGTTTCTACTTTTAGTTTTTAGAGGTAAAATTAGCAAGGTAGTGCAATAGAATAGAGTGGAAAAGAGATGTAAGAGATGTAAAACCGAAAGTTCATTCAAAGCCGAAAGGAACGAACTAAGCAATAATAAAATAAAAGAATAATACAAGAGGATCCAACAGACCAACAGGCGATCAACATTGTGTAGTAAGCCCTATTATCATAAGAGGTAGAAACGCTACTATTCACTTCTAAGGACGTAGGAACGCTATCAGTGATGTCTAAGGATGCAAAGCCTTCAGCATTTATATTTATATAATCAAATAATAATCAAATCTATCTGCCAAGCAAAGGAAAGAGTAAAGAAAAAAACAAAGAAAAGAGGGAACACTGTAACAATCATCTCGGAACAATGTAAAAGCCAGGTCGAACGAGAACATGGGTACATGAAATTTGCATAAATGTTGAGGACTGATGGTTTAACTAACTAGCACTGCTCATTAGATTAATTATATGATCTCTTACGTCGTATCGCAACTTATTCCGGTTATGTCCATGAAGTGTGAGTTATCTGTAAAATTTAATCGTGGCGTTTAGCTTCCCTTCATAGACTTAGCTTATTGTAGTTCGTATCGTTGTCGTCTGTCTTGGAGCCTATATATTCATGCACACCATCAACAGAATGTTTGGATCTCTCATAAAGCGTCTTTTAACTGTTTTGCCAACCGATGCACTGATAAGGCGTCTTACTCCAACACTCACTGCTGAAGTCATGAAGACATGGGTTGCATTGGGTGATCGACAGAACGACGAGTTTTTGAAATTGCATGGTCGTCCCGCGGCCTACTTTAAGAGAGCGTCGAACGATAACACCGTGCTCCTTTCTATCTGCCTAGTCGTCAAGTCACTTCAAGTCCGTTTGAATCTATCAGTTTAGAGAATCGGTACCAGTGCACTTCGCTGGGCATATGTTCTCGTACACATTCGCGGGACATTCTCTTTATATTAAACATTGTAGAAACAAACTATGTGTGGACATGATTAGCCTATCGTGCAGATAGCTAGAAAAAGAGAAAAAGAGAAAAAAGGATTAAAAAATTTAAAGGAAGGAAGAAAGCGATTTGGAAAAGAGAAAAAAAGGGCTGAAAGCCGAAAAAACATTTCTTGACTTGGGCGAACTGGAACGCCCAAAGAACAAAAAAGAATGTAAGACAATTAATGGGGAAAATTAATTTTTATTATAAATTTATGGAAGATGCCTGCAAACTCCTGGAACCACTTCATAACTTATTAAGGAAAAATGTCAAATTCATCTGCAATGAAGAATGTGAGAAATCATTTCAGAGGATCAAGGAATATGTCTGTTCAAGTCCGGCTCTAGCAACATATGAGCAAAACAAAGAAATATTCATTTATACAGATGCAAATGGTGATGGTTTAGGAGCCGTTTTAAAACAACCCCAAGATAACGGTATGTTGCACCCGGTTGCGTACTTCTCAAGAAAACTGAAACCAAACAGAATCAAAGATGAAAGCAATCTATCTCGAATGCCTTCCTCTTAAAGAAGCGATTCAATATTGGCAACATTACACATTACTGTTGCTTTGCACAGAATGCTTGATATGAAATGAACCTTATAGCGATAGCGTTCGTAATGAGAACTAGCTGCAGTACGTATATAGCAGCAGATGGGTTCACGAAAATTGCATCAGGTCTAATATGGCGTTCTGCGTGTACATCAACTGTAACTCGAATGATACACGTTGCTGAACCGAATAACAAGCGTATCAACTAAAAAATTGTAAAATAGAGATAACAATGAAGTGTTTGCAAGTGATCTTAGTTAATATATCTTGAACTTTGTTGCTGTATTTTCGATGATAGCGACTAGTGTTATTTGCAAGAATTGCAAAAGCAAATTCAATCTTCTAGAACCAGAAACCGCGGCTTAGGTTCCAAAATTGCAAGTAAGTGTGAGTACTGGATGAAATTTTTCAACTCATCTCCACTAATTGGCAATGCCAATCCATACCAAAAGTCATCTGAAATAAATCGCAGGATTGTGTTGGCGACTTTTAGAGAACGGAATGGAAAAGATAAATTTATTTTGTGGGCTAATGGATATTTTTCAGGGATCGGCTATCAATAGATACTATGGCTGTCCGGAAAATTTACATTCTGTTGTCTTACGGGTATCTAATCGTCCAATTTCGAGAGCTACCGAAAAAGACAGAATAAAAGTTAGCGTTTCGGAAGAGAGAACGCCAGGAAAATGAGAGAATTGAATTTTTCGTTCGGGTTTGCTACACTCCTCGGGAAACACAGTAAGAATGTGCTTGATATAATTGTAAAATCTAGGTTTCCCAATCTTGCAGCGTTGCATGGGAGAATAAAACGGGCACAGAACAGTACAATGATTAGTATGAAGGTGACAAAGATAATTGCACTATAAACCATATCAGTGCTGATAAAGTGGAAACTTATGTCATCACAGAAATGTTTATGAGATCAGGAAAGAAACATCATGCCAAGTATAGTACATGTATTGGAGATGGAGATAGCGAAACACATAAAGACATTAATCCATACGAAGACATTGTTGTTTAAAAGAAAGAATATGTTGGTCATGTATAGAAACGAATAGGCACAAGGCTAAAGGACGCCAAATAATGTTAAATAAACTGTTTTCGGATAATTACAATAGCGTTTTCACAAAAAGTGGAATTTCTAACTTGAGAAGGACAAACACAATAATTTGTAAATGTCCTAGGAATAGCGAAGAGTATAATCCATGCATGTTTTAAACCAGTTAAAGCTGGATTCCAAGTCACTTTACACAAAGTTCATCTGAAACAGAACTTTTGTTTGTAATTGCTTTTGTTTGTATTTGCTTTTTAGATGAATATAATTAAGTGCTGTGGTCAAAATCTGAACCCTCGTCAATATTTTATTGCCGATCTATTAAATTTGTATTTATGAAAGAAAATGAGGCATTGGTTAGGGAAGAAGGTAATAATGGAAATAAATAATCTTTCTCCCAATACATACAATTCAAACAATGATAATATAAAAGTTATCTTTGCTTTGCGCTTAGCCATGTTATACGGTAGCGTTGGTAATATTTTATCAAATATAAATGTTGGTCCCAAAATGTTGTACCGGTGGAGAATCTTCAAAGAAAATGAATTCGATAGAAATTATTCAAAAACCTCGCGTGTGCAGATATTTCGACGTTAGCACGCGAGCTAAGAATTTAATCGTAATTCGACCGTGCCAGTTTATCCTTTCAGGAAGAAAACAACTTTATTGACTGGACAGTTCTATGTAAATATTTATAAATCGCACATTAAGCGAACTTGTTTACGAGTTAAAATCCAAAGGTCTCAGCTGTAAGAACCACAAGAAAAGATAAAAGAGACCTACCTTCAGAATTTCAACCTCATAAACGTCGTGAGGTAAACTGTTTTCTTTTTGGGTTCACTCAAAACAGAATATTGGTATCGTATGATCCCAAGAATTATGATCCCATTAATACAAATATGTATATAACAAAACAAAAATGAAACGTATTCTTTTCATTTGTAATTTTAAATAACGCATAGAAAACATAACGCATACATGGAGTTTATCACCTTCTTTAAATGGTATAATGCATTCCATAATTAAAAGCGAATAAAGAAACGAACTTACCAAAGCACCATAGGAAAGAATTTATGAAGTTTTATCTTACTCGGGAGTCAGTTTGCCTGAATATCACAAAATCCATTCACCTTAAATTTCTGGCAACGAGAACTCTTCAAATTTCCTAAAAAATGAATTTTAACAGACTTTTTTTCAATTTTTTAAATTTTAACAGGCAATGTAATATTTTAACAGATAATTTAACATTCTAACAGAAATAGTAACAAGGGAAAGATAGCGTGTGCAAAAATGCGTGAAAGGGCATTTAGAAAAATCGAAATAATTGGAAATATAATTAAAAAGTGAAGAGAAAATATCATGGGTTTCATGCCTGGAGCATAAATGTGAAAAATTTCCGCTTTTGTAACAAATTCTACATCCTTTTCTTTTTTTGTTTAAATTGAGGTGTGCATTGAATTTCATGACAAAATAATATATATTCATATATAAATATCAAAAATAGTAGTCATTTTCCTTAGTTTATTTATCAAAATGTCATTTCTTTATATTATTATGATACAAAGAATTATATATATATATATGATGTATAATGCAAAATAAGGATATAAAAATTAAAATTGATTTCACAATTACACTTGAATATGGTATGAAAAGTAAGGTTTGAAAGAAAATTTCAGATACATTGATTTCCGGAGTTATTTAATTGTTTTTCATGTTTAGTTGTAAATTTCCACAATTGGCCAAATTGCAAAATTCATGCCATTGACATTAAGGAAACAATATAGAGTGTAATAAAAGGAAAACAAGAAAATACAAATTCTGACAGTGAATTTAGTAAAAAATCAAGAAAAAGTAAGACAGACGTTAGGAAACTATAGCAAAATAAAAGAAGCTCGAGAGGGCAGCGGTAACCATAACAATAAGAAAGAAACATAAGAGAAAGGTCACTAAAATAAATTACAAAGTGTAAAATAGCAGTAGAAGACAAAAAACAAATAACAAGTAGGAGCAAGGAAAATAAGTTATACAAAAAAGGAAATGAAGAAATGATTTTAAATCAAACCTTAAATCCTACAGAAAGTACATATAATGTTGAAGGGAACAAAGAATATGAAAGACAAATTAAAGAAGGTAAGAAAAATTTATCATTAATTAAGAGAGATTTTATATTATAATAGAAAGATACCAGAATATAGAAAAAGGTAGGAGAAAAGAAAAGAAAATGAGCAGATGAACAAAGCAAAATGGGCAAAAGAAAGAAGCAAACTAACAAAAAAAAGTGAGGTAATAGAAGAGTCAGACAAATTAAAAGAAGAAAAGAGAGGAAAAACTATTATTATAAAAAGGTTGTAAATAAGAGATAAAGTAGAAGAACCCAAAATGAAATTGAACATAAATAGATTAAACTTTGTTTGAGGGCATCACTCTTTTCTGGTCATTGTTTGTATCCTCTAATGTTATTTCATGAATATGAAAATGAATATGAGAACGAAAAATAATAGTTTTGAGTTTAGTGATCAATTGTTTCACAAGTAGTGATCAATATATAAATTGATTTGGCAAAGGCAACTTTTGGTATTTTGTACGAGTGGAAAAATATATATAACCCAACTTATATTATAGCGAAAACATTCATGTTATGGACAGAAATTAATGCTTTAATGGTAATCTGACATAAAGACAAAGTCAACCATACACAGTGTAGGTATATGGTATAAGAATATGGGTTCTCCACTACTCAACAAGAATAGATAAAACACAAACACATTTCCTAAAAAGAATATTATACATACTGAAATACCATGTAATGCCAGATTATGTGATTAAAAGCAATAGGAATAGTCTTGGAACACAAAATAATAAAATGAGGCATAAACTACATGTTAAAACTGGCAAACATGGGAGAACTCATAATTAGACAGGAAAACATTGCAAAAAGTAATACACACATAATAAACTCAAATAGAGTTATGAAGCCGATGGTACAGAAATAATAATAAATTTAAACTGAACAATAATAGAAGAAATAACACAAATACTTGCTGGATAAAAGAAAGAAAGAATAGAATAATCTACTTATAGTGAAGTATATAAATATGCTAAAAATATAGAAAAAAATAATTAAAGTTTCTTGCATATGAAACTGCTATTAATAACTAAAAGGATAATCAAAGTTAGAGTAGCTGGGAGACAGGAACGATCAGTGAATGCAGAAAATAGCATAAAATACAAAACAGATGAAAACAAAATGTATAATATGTGTAAGAAAAATATATTGGATAATATTAAGAATTTACAACAAAATTCATTAAAAAACAACAATAGGATGGTGATTTTTTTTCTGACAAAGAAAAATAGTTACAAGGACTGACAAATTTTATTAAAAAGCAAAAGCAGCATTAAGCTAAGATCATTTTATCATAGAAGAATAGCAATTCAGACAAATTCACAAATTATAATAATCTAAGAACAACTTAAATACTTTGTTATGTTTGTTTTGCAGTAACCAACAAATTTAAAGACTTAGCCTAAGTATAAATATGCCATAAATAATTCTATGTAGAAATAAACATAAATAATATTAAATAAATAGAACTTTTCTTATTGAAATGTGACAGTCTGTAATAAAAGATAAATTAAAAAAGAAAAAATAACTTTAACAAAAAAGAAATTTATAAAAATTTATTCTTAAAAAATTGTGGCCAATCAGATACGTGAAATAAAAGATTATTAGAAGAAACATGATTAGTCTACAAGAAGATCATACGAAAGGAGAAATGAAACATGTACCGTATTCTCTCAACATACGATTGCGAAGAAGTTTACTTACTCTATATTTCATTTCCGAACTTCTTCGTTTCCACGCAGTCATAGCAGTTCAGAACTATTTTATGAAAATCAAGAATTTCCTACATCAAATTATTTGATTTGCAAGACCTCATATATTTCTAAATTACTTACACAAAATTAGTACAGCCTATGAACAATGCAAACATTAAAAAGAAATAAGCGATACAGTAGCCCAAACAAGGACAAAGGTTGAAATAAGACAACAAAAATAGCAGTTATTATTCAAATTTGTATGAAAAATCCTTCAGAAATTAAATTCTTCTTTTAATGAAAGACGGTTATGTATATGAAAATCAAAAATGCAGTAAAAATACAAAAAATATAAAAGAAGAAAACTGTATTTGTTATTACGACTTACTTTTGCATGTAGAATAATTTCCATTTCGGTTACTGCACTACCCCTGTTATTAAATAGGTTTTGGAGTTCGATATTTAATTGATTCACACAGATTCAGTTTTTATATTCTGTATTTCACCACCATGTACAGCCATATGAACACACCGGATACTCTCAGATAATTAACACGTGGCAGAAGCCAAAACAAAAGGGCGTCGTTAGAAGTCGTACCAACTTCGCATGTAGGAACTAGTGATCATACCAACATGACATTTATCTCAACAGATTAAACAGTACTGAACTCTATGATGATGCGCTAGCATGATATAATGTCGACGACGAGGTAGCGTTGTTTGCTGATTGGTTATACTTCAGGACTACATGTGGGACCTCTGTACGATCGCTGGTTAAATCGGTCACTTTGCGATATGCTTATGAAATCTAAACGTAATTCTTTTGTTAACATTTTCATAATTCTACTTCTATTTTAGGATTAATTAAACAAATATTTAATAATTATTTTAATATCGATTACTATATATAACGATTATTATAATGCGAAATTTTATGTGTAAATAGTATGTTAAAATATGTAAATGTATATAAAATAAAATATATAAATGTGTGCATATCCAAAATATATTACATGTGTGTGTACCTACATTCAAAACACGTAACAGTAATACAATATTCTAGATTACGAATTTGGATTTATCGTTCATTATGTTCTTTCATTACAATTTAGTTGTCAGTTGCAAATCGATTCATAAGATTCATAAGGGAAGGATCTTTTTATTGCAAATAGACTAATGGAAAGTTTTTCTCTAAAATCAATTGCAAATAATAATTTTGAATAAAAACGGAAGAAGAAATGTCTTTCCTAAAGGAAGAAAAATGAATAAGGTATGAAAATCTAATAGCTAATAAAATTTTATTCGTTATTCCTTATTGACTGTCGATATTAGACCTTGATATTTCGTGTCAGGTATCCCTATCTCTGACATTCAATAAGAAAGGAGAACGTTTGTTTAGAACCTTACGTCCTCGAGAATGTTTCTAGTCCTATAACAAACAGTTTTTGTAAACAAAATCTTATTTTTAAAATTACATATTTACATACATTATATTTAAAAGTCTCGCTCTGACAAAATAATATTATTATACACATGTATAGCATTACAAATTAGAAACAGAAAAGACATGTACCTCTGTAGCTCATAACTTTCTTTGACGAAAATTTATTCCTATTCTAATTATAAAGTTTTTAGTAATAATAATAACAAAATAATGACTCGATGATTGAGTACATATTAACAAAAATACCCGTATCTGAAATGTTTATTATTTTGAAACTTAGTGAGGTACAATTATTTCATAAAGTTTATTATTCTCGCTTTGTTTCGTGCAAAATCAATAATTATATCTTCGTAATTTCAATTTTCACATAACTTATTCAAATTAAATAATCAATTAGATAGTCTTCCCTGAGACATAGTAGTATGTATATAATTTTTAATTAATTTTAATCTAGAGAAAGCACGCCCTGCAGAAGCGATTGGAATAATTAGTAATATTCTTAAAGTAACATAAAATTGGAAAATAAATCCTTAATTTTATGTATCATATTCGAACATTGCATTGCTGTTATATACAACAAATTTTTACTGTATATGTCACAAAATATTTTTATTTCATTAAGCATATCGCTTCTATCTACATTTCGATGATTTTCATTTTCTAAAATAATGTCCAAATTCATACGGTGTTTAATCGGTTCTTCTGCTTTCATATTTTTTAGTATTGTTATGTTATATAGAAATCTGAATGGTACAGACTCATGCTCAATGCTCAATTTGCATGAACCTTTCTCCGATTGAAAATATTCTCTGATCAGTCATAACTAAAAAGTGCTTTTTGAAAAAGATAACTTCGGTGTTATGCGAACGTGTATCTCCGCTTCATAGGCATAACAAATTTTCGTTTTCTTAATACGACGTCTTAAAAATTTAATGAAATGTCATTATTAGAGCAGGTGAACCTGTCGAAGAGCTACTTGCTCATCGATTTCGATGCCCTTGAAATATATCGTGAGATCATGATTCTGAACAACATTTTCTTATAGATACGAATGCTCGGTCTTAGTTTTCGTTATATTCATGTAAAAGTATGTTTGGTATCATAAACATATAAATCCTTTTTTTATATTTTATATAAAATTAAGAAAATAATGTTTGACATCTTATTTGTAAATAAAATAGTAGACGGTATTATTTCTTCTTCTAATGTCAACCAGCAATTTTCTCTTAATGTCCCTTTAAGATGTCTTAGAACCAACAATTTATTCTACACCGGTCAACACATATTGCTTTAATCGTGAGCTAAATCATGCTAACTCCTTTTATTCGAAGATAGATCAACTTTGGCAAATCACAGTCTCCTTAAAACACTTGCTGGAACGTTTATTTTAATTTATTTGCATGCTTGTATCTATATTTAATATATATATTATTTCGAGCATATATATGTCGGGTTCACATTATGATTAGGGTTAGGTGAGTGTAACGAATCTTCATTTGGATTAATCATTGTTGTTATGTAATAGAGAAGATATTTACTAGTGCAAATATGATTATTACAGAATTTGACAAGTAGCCGTAGTAATTAGATACTCGAGATGCTAATGACGATGATGTGAGATCGGACGAGAACGAGTGCACTCAACGTGGTATGAGAGTTGGCTGAAGTAAGTAGTTTTGTTAATTGCTCTTAATATTCAAGAAAAAAAGAATATTAAAAAAACAGATGTATGTAAAAATGAGAATGATACAATGTATGGCAATAGTCGCGTAGTACTAAAATATTTTTTTTTCGATGCTTATATTATAGATTATTAAAAATAGATTATTAAGGAAAGCAAAAGAAAAATTGTAAAAATGAACAAACCAATACCACACGGAGTTCCCAAACGGTGAACCATCTAAGTACCATTCGTGCCTAGCGTTGCTTAACTTTCGTGATCAAACGAAAACGAGTGCTTTTTTAATTTTAATTATAACGTTTATTGCCCAAAGAAATACATATTTTGTATATAAGGCCGAAAATTTTTACTATATCGAATGCTTTTTCAAGGCAGGCGGCTACTCGTTGCTTTGCATTGGGAGCCCACCAGATGTCTGACGTTAGTTTATTTATTGCGTACAGTGTGGAATGTTTGTGTCGGAAGCCGATTTGATTGTGTTGGATTACGTTGTTTTTTGTGCGGAAGGAGACTAGGGGGTTGTTTATGACTATTTCGAATACTTAGCTTATGTTGGATAGGAGGGGTCGCAGGTTTGATTTTGTCTTTGTTTCCGCGTCTTCTTTTTTTATTTTGCACTTGCCTGGTCAATGCGACTCAATATATTTTACGCACCGATAATTAAGGTTACAGTTTTGTGAGATATGACATAACAGTTGGCATTTGTGGCATTGCGTCATGTAATTTTTTCTGGTTTTTCCCCATTTTACCCTAAAGTAATTCAGACGGCTAATTTTTGGTAAGTTACTAATATTGCTATGAGAGAATACTTGGACTATGTAGATTGGGAGCAGTACGTTGTTATCTATTGATTTTTTATTGAGATGCGTGAAACTTTTTTTAATTGGACGTCGGACATCTATAATGCTTGCAACTCTACGAGTATTTCTATCTCAGAGATTTATTATTATCATATGTATAGAGGAATATATATAGGTACTGAATTAAACCATCGATAAACATATGATAATGAGTGGACTTGTGGAAAAAAATTACTTCCTCTTCGATTTCGATGGGTTTTGAATATATTATCCGAATATATTATTATATTGAATATATTAGTATCCGAGATATTCGCAAATAACTGTCGATAGTACTATAGTGTAGTCAGCCTATAGTTGTGTGCTGAGGCAGCGTATGGGTCAGTATTGGTTGCCCAAGTCCACTACAAATCTATCTCTTATCTTCTGTTTATAGTATATATAAACGAGAATTGGGCTAACTCAATGTCCCGTGCATAACTGTATAGGTTGTAAGAAATGTCTATTGTAAACCAATTAAATGTAAATGTCATCAATGTATTGCGTTAGGGTTAGTCTTTTTAATAGCTTGCTTGAAATAAAAACAAGTTAATTATACAAATACTGAACGAATTGATAATTGATATTATTTTTCGAAATAGAACAATTATTATTTTATGCTAATCATTTCGCGTGTAACCTACGAGTGCACTCAAATTTTTCACTCTTAACTCCTTTCTAACCTCATCTTTTGTAATTATTGCGGCTTATTTACGGTGTATTTACATGCGTGTGGTATTCGCTGGATAAACACTTCTCAAGCTTGTCGAAGGTGCGGCCCCTTTCCCCCACAGTAGTTACATGATAATAATTTTATTTGCACTAAAGTTCGTCGATTCGCGGATAAATATATCGAAAACTAAATTGAGAATGCGATAATCACGAGACTATCAATTTATATTATTTTAAATATAATTATTTTATACGTCTTTCAAATTTATTTGTGAAATTAGAAGTATTTTGAAAAATAAAGAACAAAATAAAGGATTCTGTTACATTGAACCGCTTAATTGAGCTTAATCACTAAATAAGTTCGGATTATCCTTTTCTCTTTCTTGCTTCAGTTTTTCCTCGGTCCTGTCGTTTTCGACGAACTGATCGATCGTCATAATGACATTAACAAATTAATATCTTATTCGACAATGATAACGGATTTATTTTCATTAGAAAATCGATTGACTGTGTTTACAATCAGAGCATCAGCATTTTCTTTGGCCTGATTGGTTACAAATCTAACAATGTGAAATTCACCATGAAGCATGAAGATAAATTTGCATTTAATTTCATCGTTTGAAAAAAATTGTCTTTTGAACGACGCATTTTCACCTTACGAAAAAGCTTTGTTGCTTTTGTACAAGAAGAACTGTTTTCATCGGAATGGTTATCCGAAAGAATAATTTGAAAAAACACTCTGTATAATATAAATGTGTATATCTGTACTATATGCGAATTCACCGCTAATCTACATCGACCCATTAGCACCTATTCTATGGTCATAACTGACCATATACCAGATCAGTGCTTTTCTATTCTTCGAACGAATTTCTGGTTTTTACGAACATTCATAGTAAACTTGTTTTATGTAGCGATAGTTTATTTTTTGGTAATTGTTCACTGGTAGAATGTCTACAATGAGTCAGTACATTTTCTTCCTTTTGAGTCTGATTTGCTCGATTTCTTTATTTATGTGTTGTTTCCAAACAAATTTGTCTGGATGTAGATGGTCCGGGCAAAGACTTGATTATCTAACTGTTTTGATTTGCTGTATGATGTGGTGGTTGAGAATAATAAGAGATGTGGTACCTTTCCTTAATGTGAATATAGTGAGGTTGCATTTACCCGTATTTTCAGTTTATTTCTATCTATTTGGCCGCTCCTCGAGTATTTCGATGTGAGTTTGTAGCTGTAGCTACATTAGAGTAGGTTCTAATTTATTTTATATAGTGTCGTACAGTGACAACTATCTACTTGCCAAGCCGCGTTACAAGAAAAAACCTGGGAGCACAGGAAATTACTTTGAACCCCGAGACAGTTGGGCTGATATAGTCGGCTGCCCGAAAGTTCCATTATAATATTTCCGAATTAAACATGATAGAATTTGGAAATATTGCGCTATAACGGTTTGTGAACAATATAAAGGAATACCGATAATGTGTAGGTCAAGGTGGGTGTAGGTCGTAAGATAAAGGATAGTGTAGATAAATATGACAAGGTGTATTTATAAACAAGTTATTTATTATAAATTATTTAATATGTATACAGGCCAGTCGTATTATAGCGGCGATAGTTAGAGTCAAATTATTAATTTTGGTTTTTTATCGTAGTTAATATTATGTTGGTTGTGGCCATGTTGAAGGCGAATCAGGATAGTCCTGGCCCAGGTCGGTGGTCTGGCCCTATAACAAATAATATCAACAATAATATAGCAAATAAATATCATAAACATCGATATCATTTGTAAGGGAATGCACTTTGAGCATAGTGAATTTATGTTGAACAGTTTTTGGGTACTAGATTGAAATTAGATAATAATTTTGTTACTTATGTTATAGATTTACCCGTTAATTTTAAGGAGATGCAATTGTTCAGGCGCCGTTAATTCACTGGATATGTCGTCCTTGTAGAGAAATGTTAGGTTGGCATGATCGCTAGTTACTACAAGCTAAGTTGGTACGACTTCTAACGACGCTCTTTTCTCTTAGAAATCGACCACGTGTTAATTGACCGAGTGTATTCTGTGTGTTAAGACGTGTCTTACGAGGCGATATATTATTACAAAATATATTGGAGAAAGTCGAATCTGCGTGAATCGATTAATTAATAAACCCAAACCTATATCCTTTAACAGGTTATGGGCCCAGGGCAGTAAACTGCGGTAATAAAAGGCATTACTTTTGAGTTTTTGTGTTTTCTGAGATAATCCAAGAAGAGACCACGCCATGGTCGACCAGGAGAGAATAGGTGATGTGGACAGCGATATGAAGCCGGCCCTAAGAAAGGGGAATTACGAATATTAGAAGACAATGACGGAAGCCTCGTTAATTTTCCTGGGTTGCTGGAAAGCAATAGAGCCAGGATTTACGGCAGCAGAAAGGTTGAACCCAGAGTGCATGAGGATGGACAACATGGCACGTGCGTACCTTCCCGGCATATTCGCCCCGAATATCTTGGGGAAATTAGGACTTTGAAAACAGCAAGGGATTCCTGGAAGGTGCTAGAGGACGTCCACCGGAGGTCTACGTCGATGGACACTGTTTTATGCATACGGGAACTGGGAACTATAGAGAAGACCCCCAACATGGATATCTCCACATACTGCGGAAGGATATACGACCTATGCGACAAGCTCTCCAACGTAGGATTAAAAATTGAAGACCATATGATGGCATGTTTCGTTTTGGCCGGCCTCGTGGCGGATCCAAATTGTGCAATGTATATTAGAACAATAAGAATCGATAAGAGTCTAACCATGAGGATCGTGAAGTCCGATCTTCTACTTGAAGAAAAACAGATCGAAGCAGCCATGGATTCATCCGAGAAGAACAACGCAATGGCGACCTGGAAACAATGGAGGTCCAAGCCTCAACAAAGCAAAGATGGCGCGAAACCAATGCAAAAAGACCAAAAGGATAAGAAGTGCTACAAATGTGGAAAATGAGGCCATATGTCGTACCACTGCCAAGAGGGAAAGGGAGATAAGGAGGACCAAAACCAAGGAGACAAAAGGGAGAGAGAATCAGAAGACAAACCGAAGTCCAAGGGACTTATCTCCACGCTAACTCTATCATCTATCAGCCACATGGAAAGGGACAGGATCAGCTACCTTGACTCGGGGGCCTCAAATCATATGACTCCGGACAGGCATCGGTTCGTGGATTTCGTGCCTGCAACTGGACAGATCAGGATTGGTAAGGTGTACCTGGAAGTCAAGGGAAAAGGAACGATCGTCGTGAAGATGACTAAGGCCTGTGGCGGGTGGAACCTATACTTGTCGAACGTCCTGTGGGTACCTGAATTAAATGTGAATCTAATCTCAATCAGGCAATTGGCAGTATGTACGAGGGATGAGGCCATCGGTACACATGATGATAGGGATGTAATATTCAATTCAAAGGCAGGAGACAATGTGTATTACCTAGAGACAATACCATTTGAAAGGCATGTAGCAAACGTTTCCGTGGAGAATGATCAGGAAAGACCTGGGAAAGATGACGACGACATTGAGGTCATTGAAGCCAAGGCATACAAAAGTATCGTATCATGGCATGAGAGATTAGGTCATCTACATGGGAATGCGATGAGGAAAATCCCTGTAAGTAGTGTGAAAGAGGACTCGAGGAAACCTGAGGAACCATGCAGAGTCTGCGTGAAAGGAAAGATGACCAAAGTACCATTTCCGAGGACAGCTCACCACATGTGTCAACGCCCTTTAGAGATTGCTCACAGCGATATTAGTGGCAGAACTCAATGCAAGTGGCTGGGCGGAGGTAATTATTTTGAGACCCTTATTGATGACTTTTCTCGTTTCATGCACGTCAGAATCATCAGTAGGAAGAATGAAGTACTCAAATGTTTCAACGAGTACCAGGTGGAAGTGGAGGCTTTGCACCAATCCAAAATAAGTGCCCTCCAAACTGATAACGGGGTTGAGTACACGGGGGAAAACTTTGAGAAATATCTGAAGGAGAAAGGCATCTTACACAGAAAGACCGTTCCTAGAAACCCTGAACAAAATGGGGTTTCCGAACGAGCAAATAGGTCGAAATGTCTAGATGTTTACTCATCCAATCAGGACTCCCTGACTAACTGTGCGGGGAGGCTGTGAACACGGCATGTCACATAAGGAACCTATTTCCATTCACTGCTATCGGAGACAAGATCCCACTGGAATTATGGAAGGGTAAGGGATGTGACCTCCAAGGGGAGATTAACAGACTGAGTGTGCTTGGATGCAGAGTCTGGTATCTGAAAAGTCCAAGCGGAGGAAAATTCGAGAGCAGGGTGGATGAGGGAATATTTGTAGGATATGACAAACAGGTCAAAGGTTATAGAGTTTACCTGCCGAAGACCAAGAAGGTGATAATATCCTGTCATGTCAGGTTCGAGGAGAACACGTTCCCCTACAAGAGCGCTAAGGCGGAAACGAACCATATAAAGGATAAGTCCTCGGAATGGATATGGGATGTAGAAGCCTTTGAACTTGGAAGGGGAGTTGGCCAGACTGACGTCGAAACACAGAGTGATGGCGAAAACGACGAAGGGGAGACTGACTACTTTATGGATAATTTAACGAGTGAGAATAATCCAGTGGAGGCTGTGAGTGTACCGATTGTGCCCAGGAGGTCGGCAAGACGGCACAAACCGAAAACATGTGATAATTGTGCTCATACTGCGACCGTTTGTAAAACTCAAAACATGTGTGTACCTGTGAATGTGTACGAAGCCCTGAGGGGACCAGCTGCTCAAAAGCGGTCTGACGCAATAAGGGAAGAATTAGACAATCTAAAAAAAAAGATGTGTGGGACATTGTGCAAAGACACTTAAATAAAAACGTTATAGACTGTAAGTGGGTGCTTGTGATAAAGAGAGACCCTGATAGGTATAAGGCTAGACTGGTAGCTCGGGGATTCTGGCAGAGATCTGGAGTAGATTACTCAGAAACCTTCAGTCCAATAGTGAAACGCAGAACTCTAAGAATTCTGCTTGCTCTATCTGCGGAGAATGGGTGGGTTTATGAGCACATCGATGTGGAATGTGCGTATCTCAACAGTTCTCTGGATGAGGATATATACATGGAGCAACCAGAATTTCCCAAGCCAGGGAAGGACAGAACTCAATTTGTGTGTAAACTTAAAAAGAGCCTGTATGGACTGAAACAAGCTGGGAGAATGTGGTTTAGGCACATCAATAGTATTTTAAAGGGTATGAGTCTGAACCCATGTGTGAGCGATCCATGTGTGTATGTGAATGCGTCCAAAGATTTGATTGTAGCTGTGTATGTGGATGACATTCTTGTGTTTGGGACGAAGGAGTGGATTGAAATATTCAAAACTAGGATTAAGGACAAATTAGACGTAAGAATGCTAGGTGTAGACACTCAATTTCTATCCATCCGCCTGAGCATGCCAAACAGCACCACTGTAGTATTCGATCAATCTGTACGGATAGGTCAAATGCTGGATCTGTTTGACATTACTCGTGAGGTTGGGGTGGTGGGAGTGTCGACACCGCTAGCTAGAGAATGTGAGACTGGTTTTGATATTGAACGTGATGAGCCTCTCGACAGTAAATTATATGAACAAGCTGTGGGGCACATAATGTATGTAGCTACTGTAAGTCGTCCTGATGTTGCGTGTGCAATAGGGAAACTAAGCCAAAGATGCGCGAATCAACTGTATCCGATTGGAAAGCAGCGAAGCGGGTATTCAGATATTTACTAAAGACCAAAGACTTGAAGTTAGTATACCAAAGGACCGGGCAACCTCTGAAGGTGTTTTACGACTCGGATTTTGCGGGTTGTACGGTAGACAGGAAATCCAGGAGCGGGTATGTGTTCATACTCGCTGGTGATGCGATATCCTGACTATCCAAAAAACAACCGATTATAGCTCAATCGACGTGCGAAGCGGAGTTCGTGACGATGCAGGAAGCAGCAAGGGAAACAGTGTGGATTTCCTTACTGTTAAGGGAGTTGGGCCAATTGTCATATTGCCCTCGCCCTTGCAAGATCTTCTGTGATAATATCGGAGCTATTTCATGGTCAAAGGTTCTAAGCACGTCCAAGTGCGTTACTTTTATATTAGATTATACGTATTATATATAGGGGATATTAGATTATACGTATATACCTAGTCCTGAGAATGACGCTGACATCCTTACCAAAGGCTTAAATAGGGTTAAGACTCAGTATTTCACCAAAGTTATGGGGCTTGTAGGAACTACGATCAAAGGGGAGTGTTGAAAAATGTTAGGTTGGCATGATCGCTAGTTACTACAAGCTAAGTTGGTACGACTTCTAACGACGCTCTTTTGTCTTAGAAGTCGACCACGTGTTAATTGACCGAGTGTATTCTGTGTGTTAAGACGTGTTGTACGAGGCGATCAAATATATTGGAGAAAATCGAATCTGCGTGAATCGATTAATTAATAAACCCAAACCTATATCCTTTAACAGCCCTAAACCAGGATATTTAAATTTTATATTATTGTATTAAATAATATTGTATTGATAGGAAGTATTTTATCGCTAAAATTATGAGTTTTGATTAAATATAGCATAGTGTCGCGTCACTACGAGAAAGGAGGTCAGTCGTAAAAAATGGCAGTAATTGTATAATAACAAAGAACAAGCCAAATATACCGGAATAACTCATCGGCTAGCGGTTGTGTCTATCAAAAACAAAAGAAATTTGAAAGATCTTAGTTTATAGGACTTGTTGACAATCAATGTCACGCGGTCGATACAATGTTTAAGTGGGCTGTGTTTAGACACACAACATAATTTATAAAATAAACAATTCTTATATTTGATTTAAGAAATGATAGATGGTTTGCGAGCAGTATTTATTAGACAGTGGCTGAAATTCAGTTTATAATTTGAATTTAATAATTAAATATCTAACGAATGAGTGTTTAGTCTATAAAGCACGAATGGAACAGATGATAATCTACAGAGCGTTCGTGCTTGGCGGGTGTATTATTTTGTTTTGTTTACCTAGTGGATGGGTATTCTGTTGCGACGGCTTTAAATTTGTAGATGTAAATAATGGGATTGTTTGATATTATTATAAGGAGTGGGCGATCACGGCATGCACCCTGAGAGTTGTATAGCACTGGTAGAGTTATTCGAGTGGAGATAGTCGCTAACTATTGATAAACTGCGTAAAATGCACTTGCACTTGCACATAAATTCAATCGAGGTTGTTAGAATCACGTGGCAGGCTAAAGTATATGTCGGAGATGAAAGGTCATCGGAGCCTTCCCCTTGGTATTTCGGAAAAATTCCTTAACACCGTAATCTAGAATCTAGCATAGCTGTAATTAAACAATTGTAGTCACCCAGTCCGATTGTAATTGTTCGAGATTTGTGATGATGAGCTTGGGCTCAAGGCGACAATTAGTCGCCGAACGTAGCCGCGGTCAAGGGATGAACGCTTTGTCTAACAAAGGCATTGGGTAACCCTATAGCTCTCCTTAAAAGAAAGATTTGTAGCGGCACGTGGCAGTAAACATTCCAACGGTTTCTGTCCCGTAGCTCGCCACACGCAGATCCTATTCTCCGGGCAGGATGTTTACCAGATGCCGACGCGTCTCCGCAGTACGTGATCGGCTAGCCCGAGGACCGTTATAAACACTAATATCTAGTTACCTAAAATCCTTCAACAGATAAACAGTCTTTGTCCCAGTTACAGGAAGACAGGAGAGACCTATTTTTCCACGAACGACGTCACGGATGTCGCGAGTGTGTGATCATTGTGAGCTGTGTCAACTCTGTAACATTTTTGTGTGTGTCAATAAAAATAACTTCAGTGTAAAAAAATGAATAGCTTCAGTGAGGAATCCTTACCTGTCCCAAGCCTCCGCCAAGAGGACGACTCGGGCCCAGATTCGGACTTTGACTCGACATATATGTAATTGTACAGCATAAGAACATTTATATAAATAATATAATTGTACAATAAATGTACGCAAACATTGACATTATTTATTGTTAGGGAAAAATCGACATAAATTTCCTCTATATTGTCTATTGTAATGATCAAGTTTATTTCGTTGATTGGTGGTTCATCGGCTTATTCTGTTTCTGCCGAGCACACGCGTTTTTGTGGCTTGACGGTGAACTCGACCTAGGCAGTTTTTGCATAAAGGAATGTATGTGTGTGTTTGCAGAGAATGCCTACATGAAGACAAGAGGGCTTAGTCAGCGAGTTCAAGCGGACGTCTCTCTTTACCTGGCAGTTAAATAATATTTCAATCTCCCGTAATCTTTCAATCTCCCGTAATCTTTCAATCTCCCGTAATCTTTTAATCTCCCGTAATCTTTCAATCTCCCCCTATCATACCTACATATACTATGAACAAAATACTGTATCCGGTAGCAACCTACGCATAGGTTGCACGGACGCACAACTATAGGCAGAATTCATTCAAGCGATACCGGCAGTTTTTCGCGAATATCTCGGAAATTAAGCAAGTTCATTCCTTGTATGGATAGGAAAAGATTTTTCAAAATATAGATTTGCACGACATACGCAAAAAACATCAAAATCGAAGTTTAGTCAGTCTTACTACAGTTTCAGTAAATAGTGAATATAGACTAATATCTACGTAACATAGTGTAATTAATATCGCAATCTCGTTATACAAACTTGAACGAACGTATAAAGTGTCAATTTTGAACGATCCTTTAGTTTTACGATTTATTCCTTTTTTCGCTAGCCGAACCGTGGACGTCAACCGACATGCCGGTGGAAGTGTCACACGCTCAAGAAAGGCCACCCGCTCAGAAACAGTAATAAAGTAGACGAAAAATCCTGCATGCCATAGCTATCGAAATAATAACAAAACAGCCCCTCCAAAGAGACTAAAACCTCCATATAAAAACCCTCCTAAATTAGCGCTCAACACATTATTCTGTTGTAACACTTTGAACCGACACTCTGTTGGATTTATACAATAAAATTTCCATCAACTTATACGAAGTCACCTGATCATGCGATAGCGGTGAGAATAGACAGTAACCGAACTCCCACCCGTGAGATATATGAATCATAGTGAGGAGGCAAAGATCCCAGTTCTTTAGTAAGTAAGTCAGTCTGTATTTTGCTATTGAAGTGTAACTTTGCCTTTTGAATAAAGTATTGTTCATTCGCCTATCTTTTTTTATATATATCGAAGATGAAAGGAAAGCCGAAGCCTTTTCTTGGAAATTTTGGGAACATCCTCTACTCTAGCCTAGATTTTATCCTAGCTGTAATTGTTCAAGATTTGTGATAGCGAGATTGGGTTCGAGGTGACAATTGGTCGCCGAACGTAGCCACGGTCACGGGATGGACGTTTTGCCTAACGGAGGTCTGGAGTGGTTGTATGGGTTTTCCGAGAAATGTGGTAGTGGCGGCATGCGGCCTCGGGAGCGGGCCTAGCCACGTGTGATGTTGCCTCAGAGGTCCCGATATAATGGGACATACATTGTGTTAATAATCAAACTCGAGGTAGAAACTGCCTAGCAACGGTGTTTGGAACTTTCTCGATGCTTCCAAACTAGTATAGAAAGCAAATGCAATCGTACAGCGAGAAAAATCTCCACGAGGCTGGCATTCGTGCGATTGTCTTGGAGAGTAACACATCGAGCATTTTCAACAATCGTATTTTTGCGTCTAAGATTAGTCTACGCTTAGTAAAGAGTTATTCCGTTGACCGTGGATTCGTTTAAACACAAAAACGTTGTTAATAGCATTCATTAAACTTATTATTCGTAAATCATACTATTCATTAAACTTACTATTCGTTAAATAAGTTTAATGAATAGTGCTAGTCTAATGAATAAGTCTAATGAATAGTTCAATGAATGCGCTATTAATAAAGGAACTTGTTTGGATTCAGAAGATGGATACACCTATTGGCAGCCACATCCACTATTCCTATGTAAGTTCGAGCAATATGACGTCTTGTACGAAGGAATCGCCACAAAAATTCAAGAAATAAAAACCAATAGCAACCCGACGCTACCGGGTTTTGCCTTTACGACTCAAGAAATAACCTTTGTGCTAACCAAGACTGGAGAACAGCCTTTGTGCGGATACACCCTGTTATCCACAGAACACCCCAAGCTCTTTTTCCTAAAAACGACTAAAGGAAATACATTTATACCCAAACGTAAAACAGCAATCAAAAATTTGGATATATTCGCATACGTTAACTCAAAATTCATTTACGTAGAAAAACTGTCAGAAGACAAATAACGGCACTCTATCAGGATATATTGACACTAAGATGCATCTCGGAAAAGAAAATAATAGAGAATGCATTCAGTCTAGCAACTATATTACCTGATGAATTTGCGTATGCAATAACCAAAACTCCAGGACACATGGCTTTGGTCGCAGGAGAAGCAGTACACATAGTTAAATGCATTCCAGTTCAAGTGAAAGTAGGCAATGCCCTGGCCGCGCTGAGTGCACTCGTTCCCGTTAGATCACGAAAGTTAAGCAGCGCCGGGCACGGATAGTACTTGGATGGGTGATCGCCTGGGATTCCGTGTGGCGTTGGCAGAGCGCGCTGGGCCCGCCGCGCCCCCCATGCGGTGGTTGATACGGATGCCAGCGCGAAGGTTCGTTTCTCAGAGGAGATTCCTGATCAAGTGTTGGAGGCTTTCCTACGCCACCATTCCTCAGATCAAGGGGGGGGGGGGTACTTGTCCTGAAGTACTCTCATGGTGTTTAGATAGGTTTCGTGAAATGTATCCTGATGCTCCGTGTGTAGATTTTGACTTTACTTGGTAACAGTGCCTTATTTATTCATGTGTGTATATATGCCTAAATGTGTTCCCAGCGGGTGTTATTTTATTGGAGTGATTTTGTCTATATTCTTATATTTTATTTAATAAGATATGTTTTGTTTGTTGTCTTTCTCCCTTGCATTGACACGCGGTGAGTAGCGTCGGCTTCCGGATGACGGGTTGTGCATCTTGATTGTTGATTTGGTATATTATCATTACGTAGATTTTGATTACTATTTCCATGTGATTGTTGCCTCCGGTGTTTGATTTGATTTACTGTTATGAACATAGGTTTTGGTCATTTCAATATTAACGTTTAATGATGCATACGGAGGTATCTTCGTCAGAGGTTCCCATGCGGACTGTTCCAGTGCATATCTTGTTTTGTTTTCTTTTATTTAGTTTATCCTTTTTCGTTCATTTTTTATTCACTGCAAGTAGTATTTCAGCGCAAGAAGAAGAGGGGTTGTAACCAGCCACGAGAAACAAACCATGGATTAAAACCTTATAATAAATTATTAAACCCTTAACTACTCATGGTGAACGGATTAAGAAGAAATAATAAATGACAATTAATACAATACACAGTAGCAAAAATGTTAAAATCTGTTAACGAACAGTCACGAGAAAGGAAAACTGGATCGTAATCAGCTATCAACCCGTCCATGATTGACGAATTAGAAGGAATATATGAAACACTGAAAGATAAAGGCAATACCCCGAAAGGAAAATCCCATTGTGACGCACTGACAAAATGAATCAACAAAAACTTCATAATAAAGCGAGACATGTTAATAATAAAATATCTTTGTTCTGTTACACAGAATGGGCGTTGAATTTAACAATCAGAAGAACCAATTGTTATACCTTCCGGATAGAATCTTACCTACGGACTACCCGGATGCTTACGAGGAATTGTTATTCAGTTGTTGCGTCCATCTAATCCGCTCTGCTTACTAGTTCCAATATGTTTTTATTTGTCAAGACTGATTGGATCCGGAGGATCAAGAATTACACGAAGATACGCCAACACACTTGCTGTGTGGAGTACCGGAGCGAACTACAGCAAAGCATTGCCGAATGTGCGATATAGATATGTCACAGATACAACCCGCGACATCCAGTACTGAGTGTATAAACGCTTACATGGATCTTACCGAAACCGAAAAAAGTTTTCTGGCTTTTGGAAAGATAACTTGCCCCGTTGTCCCCCTAGATGACTACAATATCATTATCGACAACTTACACGGATAAATACATATACATATACATATTTATACATATACATACATATACATACATACATATACATATAATTGTAAATTACTATAGTAACGGGCCCAAGAAAGTAAGAATAAAAAAAAAAAGAAAAACTAAAACAACAACTCAATTGAAAACGTAACAATAACAATTAAAATATTTTTTTCGTGGCAGCGGTGGGATGCGCTCCACAGAGGATTAAAGTTCTTACGGTTATTGACAAAATATAATAGAGAATATGGCAACTCCATTAGAATCATTGAACGAAGACATGCTCTTGACATTGTCAGAAAAACTAAGAGCATGTGATGCAAATTTTCGAGTAATGAGCCGACATGAGTACAAAAACCAATGAATTACAAGACGACATGCGTTCACTCAAAACAAAAAAGGAAATCGAGACACCCGTATCACTGCCGATAATTCCTCAGGTGACAATACCGACAGACGGTAGCCCCCAACCAATTAAGTTAAAAGACGCGATCGAGTCAGTACCAATATTCGACAGACATCGACCCTCAGTATTTCAATTTTTAAGAGCATACGAGCGCGCACGAAACATGATTCCGCGGCATCAGGAGCCTCAATTGGTAAAATTATTAATGAATAAGCTTCGCGGGTACGGGTACCTCGCCGTAGAGGACAGTCAGCTAAACAGTTTGGACGATTTCGGGAACAAATTAAAGGATATGTTCGGCCCAGGGAAATCCCTTAACGAATATAAGGGAGAATTAGGAACAATATTGGAACGACCGGGGGAAGACATACTAGACTATATAGATCGCGTCAGAAACCTTAGGTTAGCAATAATGGACGGAGAAAGATGTGATTACGGTATTATATCTCAGGATGTTCAAGACACAATAGATTGGGACACAAGGGAGGCCTTCGTTAAGGGACTCCCAAACGAGGTATATTTGCGAGTAAAAATAGCGGGATACCATTCTTTGAAGAACTCGTATCGCCAAGCTGTTAAAGCAACGCGAGAATTAAAACGAGCAAACGACAGAACGCAATACCAACGTCCGACACCTCCGAACAATTACAATCGTAACAACGTTCGTCCCCCGAGCAATAGTAAAAACATCGGAAACAACCGCCAGGATCGAAGACCTATATCGCCGCCGCAAAATGGCCCAAACGCTCCGAGACAAAATGCGCTAACATGCAATTATTGCAAAAAAACCTGGGCATTTGATAAAAGATTGTTATACATTCAAAGCCAGAGTAGACGCTAGGATAATCGTACCCTATGCATCGGAACAATCGGGAAACCGGGCACGTCCTTCGGGAGAATGGGGCGAGCCACGAAGGAACGATATTCCGAATCGCCCGAGAGTACAGGCAGTAGCAAGAAAGCCGGCACCTACGCCAGTAAAACAAACACGAGCAGCGATCCCCGTAAAATCAACTACACGATCTACAACAAAAACCAGAGCGAATGTAAAGCCGGCTGTAAAACCAACGGAACCACCACCAAATACTGTGGGAAAACCTTCCTGCTGGATCAAAAAGAGAAGAAAATACGAGAAGAATTGACAAAAGAAAATCACCAAGGATCGGACTCAGCTTTGGACTCTCCGGATTGTTTCAATAAAAATGAACGAAACTCCAAGTACTCCCACCGCTAGAATAGTCTCCCCAGATTTAAAAACTAAGACAAATTTACTATTAGACTCCGGATCAGAAATCAATATTGTTACGTTTTTGTTTGGTTCGTTTTGGTTGTGTTGCCGTTAATTTTTGAATTCAGATTAAATTGTAGTGTTGTCTGTTATTTAATGCGATTGACAATTAAACTCCACGTTTCGGGTGATCTGCTATGCGCAGGAGTACTGGCACGGGAGAGGATTAAAGTTGGTGAAAATAAATGTTCGCTTAATCCTATTATATTATTAGACAAATATTCTTCACAAAAAATGTTTATTCATATTCTAATTGGAAATTGTCGTTGAAATTTCAAATACTCGAAGTTACTCGAATCGTTCGCAATACGTTTTCACTCTTATTAATTACAAGATTTTAATTTGATAGATTTGCAATAATTTACAAATTGACAAATGCAAACACGTCGATTAACAAGACTAACAAGAACTGGGGAACTGAGGAACTCTGAACTAAGGAATTATCTCTCTCTCTTCTATGTCGCTACGCTTATTTATATGTCGGAGATGAAAGAACACCGGAGCCTTTGAAATTTTGGATAATCCCGCAACATTGTAACCTAGAGTCTACTATAGCTGTAATTGAACAATTGTAGTTATTCAATCCGATTGTAATTGTTCGAGAGCTGTGATAATGAGCTTGGGCCCGAGGCGACAGTCAATAGCCGAACGTAGCCGCGGTCACGGGATGAACGCTTTGTCTAACAAAGGCATGGAATAATTCTATAGCTCTCTTTAAAAAGGAAATAGTTGTAACACTCGACAGTAAACATTCCAACGGTCTCTGTCCCGTAGCTCGCCACACGCAGACCCTATTCTTCGAGTAAGATGATTGCCAGATGTCGATGCGTCTCCGCAGTACATGTTCAGCTAGCTCGAGGGCCCGTTATAAATCTTAAGGTTTAGTTAACTAAAGTCCTTCAAACAGACAAACAGTCTTTGTCCCAACTACGGGAAGATAGGGGAGACATATTTTTCAACGAGCGGCGTCTCCCACTAGCAACTTTCCCTCGAGGGCGGCTAGCATCTTTTTCTAACCACCGATATGGAGATTGACCAATTAGCAGCAACGCCAATTTCCCTTACTTTCTGAACGAAGGCTTTTCTCGACGAATCCGATGATCTCGTATCCTTAGACACACCCCATCATAATTTTTCCTCCGTGGCATCGTTGGGACGGAAAGGCATTCTCGTTCGCGATCTCACTGATGAAAGGAGTAACCCTTTACGACCAGTGAATATCACGCGTCCGACTTAGATTTTGTGAGTACGTTCATCTATCATCCCGTCGACCGCGGATTCGTTATTGAACCTAGGATCATTGTCATTAGTTTCTCGAGTATCTAACTACCACGGTTACTTGTCCGGTTCTATAATAATCGTATTTGCACTAGTCAATGTCTTCTCTATTGCATAACGACAACGTGTAACCCAAACGAAGATTCGTTTCACGCCCCTAACCCTAATTCTAATGAAAACCCGACATATATATGTATTAATAAATTGGTATGTTAAATTCAATTATTTTATTAACAATAAAATGCCTCTAATTTGGCTTCAATTTAAAATTTATTTTATTTAATTTATAAATTTAATTTATATGAGAAGTAAAATTTACTTTTAATTTCGACTTAAAGATTGATTTATTTTTATAAATCCTTATATAATTAAAACATTCAATTTAAATAATTACATGATCATTCTATTAATAAAGAAAAAATTAGCATAAAAAATAAAAAAATTATTAAAATAAATAAATATAGAAAATTTAATGTTTTAATATATGAAATTAAAGGGATTAGTAAAACAATTTCTACATCAAAAATTAGAAATGTTAATGAAATTAAATAAAATGGTAATGAAAATGGAATATTTATTTTTGTAATTGGATTAAATCCACATTCATAAGGTAAATTTTGTTGTATATTAAATTTTTTGTATATTGATAAAAATTTATTTAATAAAAAATAATTATTAAAATTATAAAAATTAATAAATAATAAATTATATTAATTAAGTATATTAATTTAATATTAAATTTTTTAATTGGAAATTAAATGTAATTTTATTATACTATATATTTAAAATTTAATTTAATTTATGATGATGTAATAAAATATATAAATGAATAATCAAATTAGATCAACAAAATGTCAACATCAAATAGCAAATTCAAAATTAATACGATGAATTATTGAAAAATGATTTTTTATTATTCGGATTAAAGAATATAATAGAAATAATGTTCCAATAAGAACGTGAATACCATGAAATCCGGTAGATAAAAAAAAATAGATCCAAAAATTCTATCATTAATACAGAAAAATGAATTATAATATTCAAAAATTTGTATAAAATTAAAATAAAATCCTAAAAAAATTGCTGATATTAATATTGAGATTCTTGATTTAAATTTATTATTAATTCAATGTATCCTACTATTATTATTAATTGGATATAGTACACTGCTATATAATATTGATAGTTCAAGAAAAGTATTAAAGCAGTGAAAATTATAGAGTTTTTAAGAAACAGGACGACAGAAGCAGGACAGAATCGCAACAGACGGACATTGCAAAAGTGTCTTTTGCTCCGCCTCCAAGGATTTGCACCCCCTCCCCCAAATGTTTTCAAAATTTCCTAAGGAATTATACCTGGCTTTATACCCGAGGAAATTTTATGACCGCATGAAAACATACTTCTTAGTTTCCTACTTTCTTTCATACTTCCCCATTCCTATTTTCGTAGTTAATAAGTTAAAATTAATTTTCTCTATGTATCTCAAATATTATTTATAAAAAATGAGAAAATTAAATATATAAAATATAATGATGTAAGTAATATATTTAAATTAGTATATGGGTATTCAAATATTTGTTTTCCTAACCAAGTAAGTATAATAAAAATATTAATAAATCATCAATAAAAAATTTTATTTATAAAATAAAATTTATTATTTTTTAAATTATTTAAATTAATTAATGGAATTAAATATAAAATAAAAATTGATATAAAAAGTATAATTACTCCTCCTAGTTTATTTGGAATTGTTCGTAGAATTGAATATGCAAATAAAAAATATCATTCAGGTTTAATATGAATTGGTGTAATTATTGGATTTGCTATTTTAAAATTATCTGGATCACCTAAGATGTAATGTATTTGTAAGTTAATTAATATAAATAAAATAAATGTTAAAATGATTGTAATTAAATCTTTAATTGAAAAATATGGATGAAAATTAATTTTATAAATATTTAATTTTGAGTGTATTGGGTTTGATGATCCTGTAACATGAAGGATAATTAAATGTATAAATACTATTATTAAAATAATAAATGGTAAAATAAAATGAAATGAATAAAATCGGTTTAATGTATCATTATTAATTGAAAATCCACCTCAGATTCATTCAACTGTAAATTGTCCAATATATGGGATAGCTGAAATTAAATTAGTAATAACTATTGCTCCTCAAAAAGATATTTGACCTCATGGTAATACATATCCAAGAAATGCTGTTGCTATTGATAAAAATAAAATTGAAACTCCAATTGATTAAACTTGAAATAATTTAAATGAATAATAAAATATATTTCGTGCAATATGTAAATATATAATGAAAAAATAAAATGATGCTCCGTTTATATGAATTAATCGAATTAATCATCCTGAGTTTATATCTTTTATAATATTTGAAATTCTATTAAATGCAATATTGATATTTGGACAGTAATGTATTGATAAAAATAATCCTGAGATAATTTGAATTATTAAAAATATTCCAAGTATTGATCCAAAATTTCATAAGTAATTAATATTAATTGGTGTAGGTAAATTAATAAATGATATAGGTATGAAATTAATTATGAAATAATAATTGATTTAAAATATAAAAGATTTATTTTGATAATTTCAAGAGTAACAATATTAATTTCAGAAATTATAGCTAATTTTGAAATAGATTTTAAAAAAATTAGTGCTTTATCAACATTAAGACAATTAGGTTTTATAATGAGAATTTATTCTTTAGGAATAACAGATTTGACATTTTTACATTTATTTATTCATGCGTTTTTTAAATCTATAATATTTATATGTGTTGGAAGATTGATTCATTATATAAATGGTATTCAAAATTTTCGTTTTTATTCTGGTATATTTTTTTTTATATCCTATAAAAGGATTATTAATAATATTTTCATTAATAATATTATGTGGTTTTCCATTTTTAGTGGGATTTTATTCTAAAGATTTAATTGTTGAATATTATTTTTTAAGAATTAAAAGAACTTTTAGTATAGTAAATTTAATTTTTGGAACTATTTTTACTGTATCATATTCTTTTCGTCCAATATTTATAATAATAAGAAATAATTATATAATAAATTTAATATATTTAAGAGAAGATTGTATTATAATTAGAGTTATATCAATAATTTTAATAATAATATTAATTTTAAGAAAATTTATTTTTAATTTTTTTTTATCATTTAAATATTTAATTTATATTTATAAATATTTTGTATTTAAAATGATTTTATTAGGATTAATATTATCAGTATTAATATTGAATGTTAATTTTTTTAAAAAAAGAAAAATATTTATTAAAAGATATTTTATAATAGAATTTTTTTATAAGTTTATAATTAATCAATTAATAAATAAAATAATTTATTATGAATTTTATTTTGAAAAAGGTTTATTAGAAAAATTTATAGGAAAAATTATAAGATATATTTGTGATTTATTAGAAATAAATTTTATATTTAAAATTTCTTTTTTATTATTATTATATTTATATTTATTAATATTAATAATTTTAATTTAATTAAAATTATTATATATGTCGGAGCGGACATTAGAATTAGGGTTAGGGGCGTGAAACGAATCTTCGTTTGGGTTACACGTTGTCGTTATGCAATAGAGAAGACATTGACTAGTGCAAATACGATTATTATAGAACCGGACAAGTAACCGTGGTAGTTAGATACTCGAGAAACTAATGACAATGATCCTAGGTTCAATAACGAATCCGCGGTCGACGGGATGATAGATGAACGTACTCACAAAATCTAAGTCGGATGCGTGATATTCACTGGTCGTAAAGGGTTACTCCTTTCATCAGTGAGATCGCGAACGAGAATGCCTTTCCGTCCCAACGATGCCACGGAGGAAAAATTATGATGGGGTGTGTCTAAGGATACGAGATCATCGGATTCGTCGAGAAAAGCCTTCGTTCAGAAAGTAAGGGAAATTGACGTTGCTGCTAATTGGTCAATCTCCATATCGGCGGTTAGAAAAAGATGCTAGCCGCCCTCGAGGGAAAGTTGCTAGTGGGAGACCGCGCTCGTTGAAAAATATGTCTCCCCTATCTTCCCGTAGTTGGGACAAAGACTGTTTGTCTGTTTGAAGGACTTTAGTTAACTAAACCTTAAGATTTATAACGGGCCCTCGAGCTAGCTGAACATGTACTGCGGAGACGCATCGACATCTGGCAATCATCTTACTCGAAGAATAGGGTCTGCGTGTGGCGAGCTACGGGACAGAGACCGTTGGAATGTTTACTGTCGAGTGTTACAACTATTTCCTTTTTAAAGAGAGCTATAGAATTATTCCATGCCTTTGTTAGACAAAGCGTTCATCCCGTGACCGCGGCTACGTTCGGCTATTGACTGTCGCCTCGAGCCCAAGCTCATTATCACGACTCTCGAACAATTACAATCGGATTCAATAACGACAATTGCTTAATTGCGGCTATGGTAAAATCTAAATTAAAGTATTAAGGTATTTTCCCAAAATTCCAATATACACAAGTGCAGCAAAAGAATAACGAGACCAGGAAAAAGTAAAGTACATGGACGCACAAAAGACGACGCACTAGATCTTTTTTTATTTATTGCTTTTTAAATAATTTCCGATGGACTTGCTTGTGATATTCACATGATAGCTTAGAAATCGTCGAAAATTCTTCTAACTTAATTACGTTTCATTTCGTTGTAACAATCAGTTAAATATCTGATGTCCATCCAACAAAAGGTTTAATTCCAACTTTAATTTTCGTAAGAGAAGCAGTTATCTGGAGAGAGGGAAATCAAGAGAGTAAGGACAATAATGAAGTATAAGAATTTCATTTTATCGTTATATTGATGGGCGTTCTTGCAGACGCAATATCGCGGTGTAATCGTCAACAAGTAAGACTTTCATCTTGAATTTTAAAGAATTTTTAAGCAAATTGTCGCATCAT
Organism: Bombus huntii; assembly: GCF_024542735.1. Classification (NCBI taxonomy): domain Eukaryota; kingdom Metazoa; phylum Arthropoda; class Insecta; order Hymenoptera; family Apidae; genus Bombus; species Bombus huntii. The sequence goes on from NW_026099320.1 coordinate 547,019, forward strand.
TATTAAAGAAATTATCATATCATTCTTGAAGGAATCAATCAAATGTTTTTTTGTTTTATATTAGTTTATTGAATTATGCATGAACATAATAATAGAAATATAACAAAATGGATCATACCCAATTCAATAAAATAATATAAAACAGAAGTTGTTGTTCATATATTATCACCTTAAAAAACTAAAGAAACTTTTCGGACAACCTAATAATTCCTCTGCAATTTGTACACACAGTTCTGCCCGAGCAGCCGAGCTAAACGGGCGTGTGAAACAGTGCTTCAGTGAAAGTGCGGCAAGTGAGGAAAAGTAAGAGAAGAACGACAACACCCAACGCCAAATGGTGGAAAATCCAAAATGCAACAACAAATACCGCCAATAAAAATAACAAGCAAAGGCAAAACATATTTCATAAACAAAGTTACAAATATAACAAATCCAAGTCAGTCACTAAACGAAGAACAGGAGTGCTCAGCTATGAATGAAATAGAAATGGAAACATTACAAAATAATGACGAGAATAAAATCAACAACGAAGTACCCCACCAGGATGAAAGATGGAAGGTCGCAATTTACAACAAAAAACGTAAAATAACACCAAACACAAACATTAGGAAAGCTATAGAAGCAGAAAAGCAACAACGGCTACAAGAAATCACTCTCCGAAACTCCTTCAGCGCACTGCCAGAAGAGAAAAAAACACACTCAGCCGAAAAACCAATAACCCACATCGCCAAACCACCATCAACTTACATAGAAGCCCAAATAGTAGACCCCCTCATTGAACTACTGAACAACACGGCAGGAAAAGAAAATTACAGTATAAAAGAATTAAAACTAGACCAGGTAAAAGTACAAACTAACACCCCAGAAACTTTTAGAAAAGTGACAAAAGCACGAAAAGAAAAAACGCCGTATATCACATTTACCAGCTCAAAACTGATAAAAGTTACAAAGCAGTAATCAGAGGATTACACCCAAAAACAAATACAAACAACATATGCGAGGAACTAGCCAAAATCGGACACCAGGTAAGAGCAATAAACAACATAACGAGATATGATACTAAACAACCATTACCGCTATTTCTAATAGAACTCGAACCTAAAAATAATAACAAAGAAATGTTTGAAATTAAAAAAGTTCTAAGCACAATAGTAACAGTGGAGCCACCTAGACATAAAAAAAACATACCGCAATGCATACGGTGCCAGCAATATGGACACACAAAAATTTACTGCAACAGAAATTCGGTGTGTGTCAAAAGTACCTAACAATAAACTGTCCATACATAGGAAAAATAAATGAAGTAAAATGCTACAACTGCAATGGAAACCACCCAGCCAGTTACAAAGGCTGTGTAGTTAGAAAACAACTGCAATGTAAACTGTCTCCGCCGCTTCGAAACAGAACACACAATAACATTCACGCGCAACAGGATAGCACAGAAACTGAAACAACACCAAATCTACAGCACGTAATGAACAATAACCACAGTAACATCAACACCGTTGGTAGCCGAAGCTACGCGCAAGTAGTCAACCAATCGCCACCCTTAGACAACCAAAATCAGAATAATAACAGCAACGACACTACACAAATCAAGGAACTGCTCAAACAATCCATCAAAAACATCGAAATGCTAACAAAAATGATAAGCGAACAAAACGCAGTTCTCAGACAGCAAACGCAACAAATAACAGTCATGTTACAACTTCTTACAAACATGCTAAGCAAAAAATAAAAACGGGCACGCTGAAAATAGCAGCCTGGAACTCAAACGGCCTACAACAATGGGCCCCAGAAATTAAAACATTCCTATATAACAACAATATAGACATATTACTTGTTTCAGAAACACACTTCACTCCAAAAAGCTACATGAAAATACTTTACTACACCATATATGATACCGAACACCCCTCAGGTAATAATAAGAAACGATATCAAACATCACTTACACATCCAATTTAGAAAGGAATATACCCAAGCAACCACCGGTACAGTACAAACTAGCAGCAACCACTCCCATTTGCCAGCAATATATGTACCATCACGACACAAAATTACATCACAAATGTGGGAAGAGTACTTCCAACACTTAGATGACAAGTATATCGCAGCGGGAGACTACAATGTAAAGCACACGCTATGGGGATCAAGAACTACTACATCTCGAGGTAGAACCCTGAAAAAATACACTAGAAACAAGAATCTCAATATATTACCCACAGGAAGACAAACAGACTGGCCGACAGACCTCAGCAAAATATCTGACCTACTCGAGTTTGCAGTTACAAAGGGACTAAACGCAAATAAACTAAAAATAACACCCAGCCTCGAGTTTAGCTCCGATCATACACCCATAATAATTGCATACAGAAACAAGCCAATACTTTATAGCAATCCAGAGACACTATGCAACAAAACCTCCAAATGGCAAACTTTTAAAGAAATAATCGAGAGTAAAACCAACTGCAACATCCAATTGAAAACACCCGAACACATCGAACAGGCAGTAACAACATTGACAGAAACTATCCAAGAAGCAGCATGGGCAACCACTATACCTGATCCAACCACCAGACAAATAAAAATAATTCCGCCAGACATACTTGAAAACATTAGAGAAAAAAGAAAAGCGAAAGCAAAATTGCAAAAACATAGAACACTAGAAAACAAAAAACACCTAAACAAACTTGCAAAGGAAATAAAAAACAAAATAAAAGAGCACAACAATAACGAATTCACAAAATTCATAGAGACACTCTCTGCACACGAGAACTTCAACTGCTCCCTATGGAAAGCCACGAAGAAAATAAAGAAGCCAACCAAACTAGTCCCAGCAATCAGGACGGCAGACAATACATGGGCAAGAAGCAACGAAGAGCAAGCTGAAGAATTTTCCAACCACCTTTCCAACACATTTACACCACATAATATCAACAATAGCAGCCCCAAATGCCATACGGACGAGGATGCGCAAACCACTAGTACCTCAACTGACAAACACTACATCATACCTAAAACAATAGCACAAGAAATTAGAAACATAATCGAGAAAACAAAACATAATAAAGCACCAGGAATCGACCTAATCAGTGGTAAAATCTTGAAAAACCTTCCGCCAAAAGCGATAACACTAATGACAATAATATTCAATGCAATACTACGAATCCAATACTTTCGTAAACTATGGAAACTAGCCAGATTATAATGTTACGTAAACCAGGCAAAGAACCACACCAAACTGCATCTTACAGATCAATATCACTACTTCCTGTGTTTTCCAAAATACTAGAGAAAATAATATACGACCGCATAAAACCAATAATAGAGAAGTAACCAATGGTCAAAGAGGAAATTAACAGATACGCAGGAAAATACAAAGAAAGAATAGGAATATACCCAAACCGGCTAGCTGTGGAAACGGTCAACACCCCAAACATGGATAGAAGACTGAAAAGGAAACACCCAGCAAACCTCACAAAGGACACAACCTAACAAACACGAAGATGGTATCTCGCTGGGGGTAGCCACCCACATGATAATCAAGCAGTTAAAAAATGTCCTACCAAATGTCCAAATTAGACAGATTGTGAATGAAAAGAATTAAACAAAAAAAAAAAAAAAAACGCGTATGGCGTTAGCCATACACGCTGGTCATCCTGCTTGTATCTCGGGCTGATAAAAATATTGATAGCATTTTTATGTTGTATGACGTCTTTAGAATTTCACACGACTCTTCCTCTCTGTCTCTCTTTAAACAAGCTTTTTTCTTATTCCTTTCAATAAACACACAACATTTCACACTTTATTTTCTATATTCGTTCAGATTCGTTGACAAAAAATTTGTAATCATCTTAAAAGAATGATTTTACATAACAAATTTTTAAAAATCTCCGATATACTTCTGTTCTAATACTTCTATTTTAATACTTCTTATTTTAAAAATCCCTAGTTATTATTATAATGTAATCAATAATATAGAAGAAGTAGTAGGAAAAGTATTACAGTTTGTATCATTAATCTATATTAATCTGATTTGGTATAGTCACCGAATAATCCTAATATACTTTACTTTAATCCGAATAAATTTCATTATAACTTATGAAAATGAGAGTGATCATTTTAATGAATTCGCAAATTGTTACGACCGTTCGCGGAGAGACGCGGTCGCTAGGAGATCGCGTCAGCGAGAGGCGTAAATTCTCGCTACGATTATGTTGATCGACGCCGCGAAATAGTCGTTCCCCTGTTTCGGTTAGGATAACAGAGGTGGTTTAATGAATGTAACACTGTATTAACAGGTTAACATAGAACAATATATTTTACAATAATATGACGAAGATGTTACAGAAATTTGACTCGACTTTGCGATATCTCTAGATAAATTCGTTTGCTCGTCAGATTTGTCGAAGTGTCACGTTTGACTCGTCAGAAGGAACTGAACGCCCTTCGATTATTCCTTTGTCTCATTTGGAAGACGACCCCCACTATGCTCGGGTCACGCCACCGCTCGCGCCTATGATCACGTATGCCTCTTCTTGTGTGAAAAACGTAACGGTCAAAAATCGACGTTTCTAGAGCTCGCTACTTGGCGACAACTATGCTCTCGTCGATACATTGTATATGATCCAGATAAGACGATCTGCCTGCTACGTTGTAGGACCGCGAGCGACGGTTAGAAAATACAGCCTGTGGTAAGCCTCGTGGCGTAACACAAATCTTTTGACATTTCGTGAACAAAAGGACTGTCATAAACACCATTTTTGGTGTTACTACCCGATTCTAGAAACTGAAATATTTTACGTCACGTAACGCGGTCGCGGTCGCGATAGGCAAATTGACAAACCTGTCAATCCCTATGCCCATTAACATCGTTTCTCCGTCTGTCTGTCGTACATCCAGCCTCAATTACAATTTATTCCCGTCACGGAGCGCTATCACCAGCCATAGCAAATTGTCCCTGAGCTTTCTTATCAATCGGAGAACGACTGCCGCTTATCGTTGACCTCGACCGCCGACCACGACGTTCAAAGTTTCCGTCTAGATTTACAAATCGACCACAACCAACGAAATTTCATTTGTTCCCTATCGATAGATTGTTTCGTAACCATTCTCGAGCAATTTCTTCGAATATCGAGGAGGTGCGATGCGTTTCGCTTGCCACGCCGCGACTAACCGTTCTCGATCCAATATTTGCGCGAGAAAACGGTCAGTCGTCGATAAGGCAAGTAAAGACGAAAGTGTGAATTGAGATAGCGAATCTGTGAAAAGCGAAATCGGAGCAACTGCCGATGTCTATGGAGATGTAAGTGGAAGTTGAACTTTTCGAGGAAAACAAGAAGAATTATTGGAAGTAAACTGTAAATTTATATTTCTATGAATAGAACCATAGAAATGGAATTCAGATGGAGATTCTTTTCGCTCTTGAGACATTGTATATGTCGGAGTCAGGTTGGAAATTTGGGGCGTTCAATGAACCTTTACTTACTTTACCATCTCGGGTGTAGCTAATGTTTATTGGTACAAATGTGGACTTGTGACTCTGGTCTAAGACTCGATAACGCATCCACGGTCAACGGGTTAGTAGGCTTGTTTCTTCGTCCAAGTCTAAGATGTAATGGTTACCCAGCAAGACGTTAGTTAACTCGTACAAGAGCGCGTACCGGTGAGAAAGTGACTTTCCGTCACGGTGGCGCTGTCAATGAAAACTATGATGGGTGTGTCTAAGAGAACGACATTCTCGGATTAGTGGAGAGACGTCTTCATTTGAAAACTGAGGGAAATTGACGCTGCTGTTAATTGGTCAATTTGGAACAAAGACTGCTTGTCCGTTCGAAGAACCTTAGTTAACAAAATCCTAAGGTTTAAAGCGGGTCCTCAGGCTAGCTGAACTTATGCTGCGCAGATGCATCGACATCTGGTAATCATTTTGCCCGAGGAAACCGTTGGAACCTTTTTTTTTTTTTACTGTCGAGTACCTCTACGGGTATTTCTTTTAATACGGGCTATGTTATTACTCCGTGCTTTTGTTAGACGGAGCTTTCGTCCCGTTGATCGCGGCTACGTTCGGCAACTGACTGTCGCTTTGAGCTCAAGCTCATTGTCACAAATCTCAAATAAATACAATTGGGTAGAATAACGGCAAATAGTTTAATTACAATTTTTATGGATTTTCCCGAAATTTCGGAGGGGCGGCCCTGGTGTTCTCTCATCTCCGACATATATAAAGAATATTTTATTCCGAATAGTTAGTTGTTTTTGTGGTGGATAGTATAGTGGATTAATGAAGTGGGAACAAGAGATTCCTGTTGCAACCCGTCAAATATATTTGAAATAATTAAATAAGTTAATAAATATATGACGTAGAATGGTCACAAGCAGGGCTGTGAGCGTTCGGTGGATCTTCCTTGGAGTTGACCATCGTCGCGGAGGCGCACGCGGATACGGTTTTCTCACGCGCGAATGAACACTCCCGACGCGGCAATCAATAGCAGCGGTGTATATCTCGTAGTGTGAACGCCGCGGGTCTTAGGTCCGGTAACGAATCCGCGGTCAACGGGAGGAGAGATAGACTGACACTGACTCGAACGTGTACTACTCGCGGATCAAGCGGTGTTGGTCCCTTCGTCGATGAGATCTCCCGGAGGAATGAATGTTCGTCCCAACGTCACCACCGAAACAACCTCTGGTAGTGTGTCTAGGTATGCCAGCTTCTCCGATCGGCGTCGCTGTCGATTGGTCGATTTGGGACAAAAGCTGCCTGTCCGTTTGCAAAAATCTTAATTGCCGAAAAAAACCCCGGTTTTATAGCGGGTCTCCGGGATGGCTGAACTTGTACTGTGTACGTGCCTCCACGTCTGGTATTCATTGTCCGAAGGGACCGTTGGAATGTTTTACTATCAAATACCTCTATGGGTGTTTCTTTTAATGAGGGTCATACTGTAACTTCGCGCCTTTGTTGGACGGAACGCCCGTCCCGTTGAGCGCGGCTACGTTCGGCGGCTGATGGTCGCCTTGAGCCCAAGTTTATTATCGTAAGTCGCAAGCAGGTAGGATTGGGTCCAGTGACGACAAATCGTTTAGTTATAACTGTAAGCTTTAATTACAAGTTTATGGGTTTTTTCCGAGGCTCCAGGAGGAAGGCTCCGGTGTCCTTTAATCTCCGACATATAAATACTGTCGAGAGACGCTCATACAAACGTATTCGCAATGATAGTGTATGATCGTTCGTAGATAACTCGATAACTCGTATAACTCCGTTAATAACTGTTAATAACTGATTCGCTCGCGATCGCGTCCGTTTATTTATACTGGTTGGGGAGAGTCGAAAAATTCAAATTCGCCTTTGTTCTACGGTTGCACATAGCGGTGACATTGTTTTGCCCGGAGTTTATTTATCGTTACATTTCATGCGTCAAGGCTGTGTCAATGTTCCGAGTCAAAACAACAACATGAGTCGCTCCCGATTCGCATCGTCCTCTGACTCATGTGCCGTTACATCACCCCCTTCCAGTGATAACGTTTCTATTAGGTTATGTTCAAAAAATTATTTACACTGTTTTTTCTTGGTAGTCGCTATTTTAAAAGTTAAATACATACTTTCGATACATACGATACATCCTGTGTCCGACAATTTACGACTCTCAACCGAAACCTGCCTGAAACCAATCGGGAAAACGGACTCTTCGCCCAGACCGCCTAACGGACCTATTCCTGGTGTTTTCTTCCGTCGTTCGATTATTATTATTTGCACCGCTTTCGTTGCGGGCGTTCGTTTGTCCTACCGGAATACGTATGTTACGAGTTTCGGCCGTTTTTTTTCTCTAAGTCGTCCGGTACTATACACGCGGGTTTTAATCGGTCTATGGAAACCGTTACGTCGCGATTATTTACTTTTATAATATAATCTTTTTCATCCCTTTTTACAACTTTATGTTAAGGAAATTCGAGGATTTGGAAATACAAATAATTGACTATATTTCACACACAACAGCTATACATCTATATTACACTCTGAAGAACGTCTTGCACGCACGCTTGTCGCCAACCGACTATCCAGAATCTTCTAACGGCAGTCTTTTGTCTCAACTAAGACCTGGACGCCCACTGACCCTTACACACACACTCTTATGTACAATGTAAATGTATCACTTCCCTAACACTTTAAACGGCCCGTCGTACTGCGGCTGTAAAGGGCCTCCTATCGCGTCATGGCGCAAGAAAACATACGGCGATGATTTTAGATCTTTAAAAACGAAAATTTTCTGTTCGTCATGACGCGTAACCGGGTATGGCCTGACTTTCTCCATCCGCTCTCTTAGCAGGTTCGCGAATTCGAAGTTGGCCCGCTGATTAGTAAAAAGAACTTCGCCGGCAATCGTATACCGGTACCGTAGATCATTTCGGCCGCCGTTGCGTTAAGGCGCTCCTGTATCGCGGTTATAATCGGCGAATTGTACGATCGGCAGAATTTCGACCCAGTTGCTCGTGTCGTGGCACTTGATCGCCGCTTTAAGCTGTCTATATAAGCGTTGTACCATCCCATTAGACGCGGGATGATAGGCCGACGTGCGTAGGTAGGTTACGCCGAGCAACCGGTATAACTCTTCAAACAGACGCGATTCGAATTGGCGTCCTTGGTCAGTTGTTATTTTTAAGAGAACGCCGAAACGAGAAATCCAAGTTGAAAGGAGGGCCGAGGCAACGGTTGGCGCTTCCATGTCAGCGATGGGAATGGCTTCGGGCCAATGCGAAAAACGATCGATACACGTTATACAATATTGATAGCCCTCCGAATACTGCATTACGATAATGTCTACGTGTGCTGAAAATACGTACCTGGTGATTTTACTGCGTTGGCACTTTATGCATTGTTGCGTCCACGTACGGCAATCTTTGTTTACGGACGGCCAGACAAAGCGCGTTGTGGCCAGTTCTTGCGTGGCTCGTATCCCCGGATGGAAAAGTCCGGCTAACGACTGAAATACGTTGCGTCGTAACGGTTTCGGTACGAACGGCCGCAAGGTTCTGGTCGAAATGCCGCAAAATATTTCCACATTCTTTTCGGGAAAACGAATCTTCTCTAGTCGCAGTGCGCGAGAGTCAGAGTTGAGGATTTTCTTGAGCTGATGCTAACGTTCGGTGATCTACCGAGTTTTCAGTTGTCCCGATGCGAGCTCCGCAGAGAGGACTTGCTTATGTAAGTCTATGGGGGCTGGTAAACCCACGTTCCCGCAGTCAGGGAGGACCATCGGGACCAGCGGCCCGCTTACGTGAGTCCTCTATGTACACCGCAGGGAAGGTCGCCGGGAGTGTAAGCGAGAGGCTCGTTTATGCTCTCTGTATGTGGCCTTGGGTAGTAGCGCACCCACGATCCCGATGCCAAGGATGGGACCGTCGGGATAAGTTCCCGGGTACCTTGTACCTTGAGGCCCCCGCTTACGTAAGTCCCATCTGGATCTGTCGAGTACGGTTAGCAGCTCGCCGGCCGGCAGTGACGTGGCGGTACATCCACATGATAGTCCCACCAATGACTTAGGATGGTACCACGGGGGTCGAGTGTAAGCCCGGAGGGAGTAGCGACCCCTCTGCTCGGCCAATTATGGGTTTGGACTCGTGGTGGCAGTGATTGATGACCAAGATGCTGGCAAGAGGGCCGATTGAAGGGGTAATGGCTCGCCCCGAATGGTCTTCAGTGGGTGAGCAGCGTCCCGCCTGCTCTGGAACCGTCCTGGTGAGACAGTAGGGCTTGCAATCGCCCCGTTCGACCTGTAACGAGCGACAGCCCCTGCAGGCTTAGCTAATCAAGGTAGCACTGGGTGCCTTGCGCGATGGTTGGGCGTATCCCAGCCCCTATGGTCCTAGGGGTACCCGGGTGCCGGGTAAGTTGACGCCGAGGAAAGCACCCGTTAACTAAGACTGACAATACTTGTCCCGATGCGAGATGGCGTATCGGCTACATCGTTTTCTACGCCTTTAACGTACCGGATATCCGCTGTAAAGTGTGCTATATAATCTAGATAGCGAAATTGTCGCGGCGAACATTTTTTAAGTTTTTGTCGAAATACGTAAATGAGGGGTTTGTGGTCGGTATAGATTATAAAGTTTCTACCCTCAACGGCGTGTCGGAAGCGTTTTACGGTGGTTTACATCGCGAGCAGTTCGCGATCGTAGGCGCCATGTTTTTGTTGCGCGGGTTTTAGAGATTTCGTGGCAAACCCTAGCGGCTGCCATTTGTTGTTCACGTACTGTTGTAAAACGGCTCCTAATGCATAATCGGGCGTGTCTACCGTAAGGCTGATGGGCGCACCTAGTATCGGATGCGCCAGCATCGTGATGTCCGCGAGGGCACGTTTTGATTCTTCGAAACTGTCCTCCGCCTGTTTGGATCACTCGATGGGCGTGTTGCCCTTTTCCGCGCCTCTTAACAGGTCGTGAAACGGTTGTAAAATTTTTGCGGCCCCCGATATGAAACGTCGGTAGAAGTTAACCATACCGAAGTACCTGCGTAATTGTTTAACATCCGTGGGCTTCGGGATTCTGATTATCGCTTCGACACGTTCAGTCGGCGGCTTGATTCCTTCGGCGTTCACGTTGTATCCGCATTTCGAGGGATTAATGACTACACCGTAATCATTGAGGCGGTTGAATACTGTTTACAGATGTTCGCGAGGTTAGTTTTCGTCTTCTGAAGCGATAAGGAAGTCGTCTATGTACGCGTAGACGAAATCGAGACCGCGGATGATTTCGTCGACGAATCGCTGGCACGTTTGCACGGCGTTTCAAACATCATATTGGTCGCTTCGAAATTTCCGAACGGTGTTGTAATTACCGTTTATTCCACGTCTTCCGGCACAATTGGAATTTGGTGGTAAGCGCGAACGAGATCAATTTTTGAAATTATGCGCTTACCGTGTAAATGGGGGGCGAAGTACTCTATGTGTGGTGGCGTGTACCACCTATCAGGTATCATGCGAGCGTTTAACGCACGATAGTCGCCACATGGCCGCAGGTTTCCGTACCTTTTCGGTACGACGTGCAGAGGTGACGCCCACGGGCTTTTCGATGGTCGCACCACGCCTTGCTCAATCATGAGTTCAAATTCAACTTTCACCTGCTTGAGCCGATCCGGTGCGAGGCGGCGGGGTATTTTGTAAACTGGCGGGCCTAGCGTGGTTTCGATGTTCCCGTAATTCGGCGGACGAGTGAGGCCGGGAAATTCCGCCAGTAGTTGATGATACACTGAATTACCGCAGATGATTTTTATAGATGAAACGTTGACCGTGGCTGTGTATCCCTTCGAAGATAACTAGGTCGTCGTATCGAGAAGTCTTTTATTACGTGGGTCCACGAGCCGTAGTGACTTAGAAAATCCATACCGATAATAGGTGTTTGGACGTCGGCCACAATAAAATACCACTTAAAGGCACGCCGTAGGGACAAGTTAAGATGGACCGCGACGGTCCCGTACGTTGCGATTTGTGCCCGTTAGCCGCGAACAACTCGTACTCGCTTTATCTCGCATGTCCTCGGATTCTGCTGCGCGGGTAGATGCAAATGTCGACGCCTGTGTCTGCCAGATACGAGATACGCGTGTTTTTGTCGAATAGGAAAATGCGGCGGAACATCAAGCTGTCGTCGTTTGCCGCGTTTACAGCCGTTTCCCGGCTTCCAGTTGCACGGTGAGTTGCATTTTCTCGCGCGTTCCCGAAACGTAGCGTGGTAAAAACTAAACCATCTTGTCGCAGCGTGTTTCAGGATCTCGAACGGCGGCGGTATCTCGTACGAGAGCGTGATCGTGGTCGCGGTCGTCGACGATTATCCATGGGCAGCACGTTCATTTGCGCTTGCATCTGGATCGTCTGCTCTCTCAACGCGCTGATGGCAGCAGCGGTAGAATCACTAGCTCCGACGTTTTGTGCAGGTGGATTAGATACCGCAGTCATTCGGTCTGTGCTGACCGCGACAACCTGTCCTGGTCCCGAGTGTATTTCGTAAATGCTGCCGGCGATCCGGGTCAGCGTTTCGGGGCTCTTATCCTGCACGACGGCCAGAATATGCTGCACGTGAACCGGCAGCCGGCCTTCCCAGATGGTAAGGATGAAGTCATCGGACGTTACGGGAGTGGCGAGGAATTTTATTTCGCTCACGTCGAATTCACATTTCGCGATATATATTACAACCCCGTACTCGTTAAGGCGTTTAAACAAAATCCGCCAGTATTCGCGGTGTTGTTCTTCGTTTTCGGATGCGATTAAAAACTCGTCTATGTATGCGTAGACGAAATCAAAGCCTCTCGTGATTTCGTCCACGAATCTCTGACACGTTTCTCTGACGTCATGTTGGTCGCTTCGAAAATGCCAAAAGATGTTGTGATCGCGGTTTTTTCTACGTCCTCCGGCGCGATTGGAATTTGATGGTAAGCGTCAACGAGATCGATTTTAGAAAAGATACGCCTACCATACAGATTCTGCGCGAAGTCCTCTATGTACGGCGGTGTGTATCTATCCGGAGTGGTGCGGGCCCAATAGTCGCCACAAGGTCGAATCCATCCGTCCTTCTTTAGAACGATGTGCAAGGGTGATGCCCATGGGCCTCTCGATGGCTGCATCGCGCCTTGCTCTATCATGACTTCGAATTTCGCCTTCGCGGCGAATTGAGCCGGCCAGATTGAGTCGATCGGGGACGAGGCGGTGTAGTTTGGCGTGACGGGGGGGGGGGGTCCCCGCGTCGCCCTGATATGGTGTTGCACACCGTGTCGTAGAAAACTTCTCCGGAAAACGGGCGGTTTCGTCAAATCAGGGAATTCCGTCAGTAGATTGGGATACGATGATTCTCCGTCGATGGTCTTGATTGACGCTATGTCGGTGGTGGCGGCGAATCCCTTTGTCGACAGTCATGTAATCGTATTAAGGAACCGTTTGTTTCGTGGGTCTACGAGCAACTCATAATGACTCAGGAAGACGAAACCGATGATGGGCGTTTGCACATCGGCAACGACAAAACGGCACTTGAAAGATCGACATAGTTGAGGGACACGGTGATGGTGCCATCCTAACCCCAACCTAAATAAATAAAAATAAAATAAAATCGAATACAGGTCGCACGATTAACATTTTTGATCTCGAAAGCCAGAGGAACGTGAGAAACTTCTCGGTATTACTTTTCCTTTTTCTTTGACATTTTTCTTTGACTTCTGCAGTACGTTCGAAAAACTTGGTCGTCGAAATGTAGACGCGCGGCTGGTAATACACTCGTTTTCGACAGAAAGGAAAATACGGAGGTGCAACTGAAAATTAAATCGATGAACCGAGGCAATATTTGCTCGTTTTATGAAAAAAAAACTGTTTTAGAGGGTTGAGTTTCAAGAAGTTTGAATGTCGATTACGAAATAACGTGAAACTTTATATTTTACGAATAATTTGGTTTATTTGGCGAACAAAATGCAGAGAGTGCAGGGAATGATGGATTTTAATAGGTATAAAGTTTTAAAATCGCGAATGGACCTGTTTCATTCGACGTAATATTACTATAAAATTTTCTCCGTATAATTAATTTCATAACGTTTATTCGTTTAACGCAATAAGAATTAATATGTCAGATAAAATTATAGTTATAAAATTAATCGTAAAAAATATAATAAAAACTGTAAAATTCCTCCATTAACAAACGAAATCTGATAGAATAGAAATTGGGAATTTTTTAGACTCTGAACGTACCAGAATGAAAATGGACTACTCGTAAGCAGACAAAATCACCATTAGGTTTACAGGTTTACAGTTGTCACAGGTAGGTTTACAGTTATCGTTTTCAGGAACAATGTATGTAATACTTGTTCGTCGTGTTACGTCTGGGTCAAAGATGTTTCACAGATAATTCTCTATTCACGATGTATCGATGGATCGTTTGGAATTTGCCAAGTAGCTGTTAATTTCAATGAAATTATTCTTTGTAAATTTAGAACGGAAGTATTATAAATATGCCGGCATCCGACGGTTTTGTGAGAATATCTCGTTATCGAATATAATATAAATTATATTCAATGTTACAATTTTGGAAAAGCAGGTCTCAATGATTTATTATGTGATGTACGTACAATGTTACTGCTTTATGGTTAAACAAGAAAAGAAAAAATGTATAAGAGTTTATTTGTTACGGCTTAATATTCCTGTCGTATCAGCAGACGCTTCTTTCCGTATTAAAGTCTTATCGTAGATGAAAATCTCAATCTCACGCACGATATTACAAGGTCTGGATCACAATACGTTACGAGTTGTTCCTAGTTATTCTTACGAGGCGATGTCCCACGCGCCTCGCTCGTTCGTCCTTCCGGTTTCAATGCATTCATCAGCTAAACACGTGGAAGGTATCAAAAAGGAGATGAGAGCTCGGACTCAGGGTTCAGGAGAACACAACTGGAGGGGGGAAACAAAACTCTGTCCGCTGTTACTTTCTTTATCTTGAGGGCAACGTCACCCCCTTTGATGCCCCCGCTTCCAGTTTCACGAGGATATCCTCGTCCGTTTAATGCCTGTGCTCTCGCACAGCACCTCCTTCGTTACCATAGGCTCCTTATAGGTCTGGAGACATTCCTTACCCTCCCGGACTTTCACCAAGAGGGCCTATTTCGAATTCTAGGCAACCTTTCCCTCCAGCCTTCGTTAACCGGTGGCCTCCATTCCTCGTTGTTCCTCCTCTCTCTCACCCGTCTTTTTTATTTTCTACCTATTTGAACAATCCATTCGCCTCCAGAGTCGTAGGTTTCTCTATCCCTGGGGTCAACTTCGCCCCTCTTCCACATACGAAGGATCGCCTCTCTTCGCCCTTTTTATCCCATCGGCCTTCGTGTCCTCAAGCGGCGACACAGTTTTCCTTTTGTTACGCTGTTCAAACTTGTTTCTCACGTCCCCGTTTCTTTTTCCAATCTAGACTATTGGAGGGGAAGTTTGTGTAGAGACGTTAACCTCAACGGGCCTTTCAACCTGTCTCCTACCTTTACGTCCCTTCTTATTTGGTAATTTCTTTTTATTTACAAGTACTTTACAATCAATTCTCGCATTGAGAATTTTGAGTAAGTTTCTCTGGCGTGGTGCAGTGGTTGTTGACTATTATGATATATCTATTACCACATTTTGTTATTTCTTCTCTGACTGTGGGTATCTTGAGGTGGTGATGTATTGCTTCGTTGGTAACATACCAGGATGCATCTATTAGGGACCTTAGAGTTTTCGACTGGAAGCGTTAAACTATTTCAATGTTGAAATTACTTGCTGTTCCCCATAGTTGGATTCCGTATAATCCGATAGAGTGTAATTTTGTTCTGCGTGCTTAGGTTAGAACGTCGACCAACGAACCAGTAGAATTTTTTGAGTTTAGCCTTGAGTTGCTTCGATTGGTCTATGTTGTGTTGTTTCCATGTTAGTCTCCTGTCGAGAATCATGCCCAGGTATCTGACTGAATCCTTGTTAGGAATTGTTATATTGTTAATGGTCACCTGAGGGCAGGTTTGTTTTCGCAGCGTCAAACTGTTTCGCTGTTATATTAGAAACAAAACATGAGTTTCCAGTTTTCCTCGATGCTTTCCTTAGCAGAAGTTTGGTTAACTAATTTTATGAAACAGTATTTTGAATTATCCCTTCGTGCAGCAAAATCCGCTTCAGTCGCACGAGCCATCGAACTTAACAAGGTCAATGTTGGTAAAATTTTTTCATCCGTTTCATGACCTTGTAGACAAGCATAAATTTCGACCATATAAGATTTTTAACGTTGACGTGACAGGTATCACGATAGTACAAGAAAAGTGATTTCAAATTATCGGTTTTAAAGGCAGAAGACAAGTTGGTATAATCAGTTAGCGACAAAAGAAGACAGCTTTCCATAGCTGTCATCTGCGTTACTGTCTCGGGAAATTATGTTCCTTTGTTATAAATTTTTCCAAAAGTTTGGAAAATAAAATAACTGGGCCAACGATTCTATCATTTAAAATTCCTATTCGAGTATTTGCTAGAAATTACGTTTGCGGATTTAATTCTTAACACGTCTGGATTTTCACTTGCCGAGAAATGTTCATTCTGCATATCCACCGTTCCATATTTACTGAATGAGCCCTTGTCCGTAAATAATATTTTCGCAGGAAAATTACAGTTACACTAAATTTTGCGAGACATCCATCTGTAAAATTCTCTCTTCTCGGGAAATCTTCCGCACTCAATTCTTGAACTTTTCGAAAACTGTACGGGTGTAGCTTTTCTTTCTTCAATGCTATCCATATGGTTGTTGGTATCTTCTTCTGCAGCATAATCCATGTTTTAGCTAAACACGCTGCGATGTTCTATACCCAAAGTCTGAATCATCTTGTTGAATAGTCGGACTTCACAGATTTTAATGTACTTGCATCTAATAAATTTTGGTTGATTCTACGTAATATACTTGTTCTTTGTATTCTATTCTATTCGGAGATTTTTCACGTAACGCAAGTGCATATCGGCAAGTGTGTCAAAAGTATGACATTGTACAATAGACTACGAAAAGATGATGATGTACACTACGACCACAATATACACAATACGCAGTAAGTGCATTACACACGCAATAACATGCACTGCACACAATACACACAATACAACTCGCTCAACAATAATTGCTACATTCGCATGGACATTAAAGAACAAATAAAACGAATCAAAAATAAAAGAGTTTAAAAAAGTGAAAATTAAAAAGGTCTAATAATATCTACAAAAATTAAAAAAAATTGTGGTTGGTATGATACAGAATAGCTACCATCAGCTGCAACAGCATTATCCGTGTTTGTTTGGCTGCTTTCATTCGATATGTTTGTTGTTTTCGCATGAAAATAATGTTTTGTACAAATGGTCTACATGCTTCGGTCTCCCTTGCCCATATCGCATTCGGGTTTTTAATTGCTGGAATCAGTTTTATTGGGCTTTTCTCGTTATTTGAGTTCTTCTCGAAAGCCCGTTTCGTAGTTTCCCACAGTGAGTAATTGGTGTCCTCGTGGGGTGAAAGTGAGTCTAGATATTTCGAGAATTCCATATCATTGTATCCTTTATAGCCTTTTTGACGTTTTTGTTATTTCGCTCAGGACCTTTTTATTTGCTGATATTTCGTGTTTCTGCCAAATCGCTTTTGCTTCCTTCTCACATTTAATTTTTTCCAGAATTTCATTCGGTATTAATTTGTTTTGTCTGGTTGTTGATTTGCAATTCGTGGTTGCTTCCACTACTTGTGTCAGTTCTGTTAAATGCTTACTCAACTTCATCTGGTGTCTTGTTATTACTAGTACATTGCCTAAATAATTGTTTTATTGCAGAGTGATGTTGACTTACTGCAAAAGACTCGTTTGCGTTATATTCAATTATTATTGGAGTATGATCAGAGACGAGTCTTAGGTTTCCTGATATTCTTAGTTTGTTTAGATCTGTATCATTTGTGACTGCAAAGTCAAGCACATCCAGTGTTTTATTGAGTTCTGTTGATAAGTGAGTTAGCTCGTCAGCTGACCTTAAGGTTACTCCTAATATTACTCTGAGAGTGTACTTCCAGTATTCTAGTGTTATTTTATATTTTAATGATGCGTACAATGTTCAAATTTGGAAAGAATTTGTATTTGTTTGTACTGAGACGGTTGTAACTTATACGTGACCCTGATTAATTTGGCTATGGAGGTAGTGTTTAATGTTATTCTTAATTATTATTGCTGAACCTCCATGTGCTCTTCCTGATGAGCATACAGTATAGTGTGATATTTTTATGTAACTCTATTTGTTGTATAATGTATTATACAAAATGTTTTTATTTCATGTATTCTCTTTTGTAGCCCATTAGCGTCCCATGCTCTTATCTTTAATATATCCATTGATTTATTTTTGCATTAGTGCGCTGCTGATAAGTTGTAGCATGGCTGATATTTCTTGCACTTGTTACTTTAATAGCGAATTCTGTTTAATTCTGTTAAATCCATGTTTTTCTATAGCTTGCCTCACGTAGCTCTTTAAATTCTGTTTAGATTCATTGCTCCAGATTAATAACTCTAACAGGGCCCGCCTACGGCACTGGAGCTGCCAGGATGGCGAAGATGCGGGTGGAGGTACTAGAGAAGGAGATCGAGGTCTTGCGGAAAGAGCAATCAGGAAAGGCCGGGTGTGTCCGTTCGGAGAATGCACGGTACTTGCTCATGTACCTTGTCTTGTAAAGGCGTCGCTCGCACCTTGTCGCCAATAAGTTCGTTTATCTTATTGGCAGCTACTTTCACCTCGCTGCCAGCCCTCATTTCTATCAAGATGTCCCCAGCTCTTGTTCTACGAATGCCCGAGCTTTCCTTAAGAACATCCTTCGCCACCATGAGATCTTTATACACCTGAAGCCATTCCTTGCCCTCTCCTACTGTTACGCCACGAGGCTTGCCACAGACTGTGTTTTCTAACCGTCGCTCGCGGTCCTACAACGTCGCAGACGGATCGTCGCGGCAGCCCGGCAAACGAACATTGTAGTGGCAAGCGCATGGTTCACTAAGCAAGGCGACCTCCAGAAACGTCGACTCGTGGCCGTTATTTTACCTCGCGTAAAAGAATGTGGCGTGATCCAAACGTAGTGGGAGTCGCCTTCCAGAAAAGACCAAAATAATCGAAGGGCGGGCAGTTCCTTCTGACGAGTCAAACGTGACACACCGAACATATCAGACCAATAGCAAACGAATTTATCTAGAGATCAAAGTCGAGTCAAATTTCTGTAACATCTTCATCAGATTATTGTAAAATATATTGTTCTATGTTAACCTGTTAATACAGTGTTACATTCATTAAACCACCTCTGTTATCCTAAACGAAATAGTGGTTCCCCTGTTTCGAGAGGAAATTCAAAGAGCTCGGGCCTTCACTAATGAGGATCCTGGAAGAACGCCTACAGGAATGGCGTCATAGTCTGAAAACAAGGCAGAGAAAGGCAACCACGGTTGCGGGCAATGCCACCAATCGCCCTTGAAGTCGAACACAAGAGAAAGAAAGATGCGAAGAGACCAGTTGCTGCCAAGGCGCCTAGGACCTCACAACGAAGTCTTCGGTTTAGGACGCGATGGAGAGCGGATGTGTTGACGGGTTGCTCCCGCTAGCCGAGTATATGTACGAGGACGTAGGAGCGTTTGAGATGGGTGTGATTGTTATAGGGTGTAATGGGTCAATGAGGCGGGAAGTGTAGTGTAATAATAATTGTAAGGAAGTAGTGAAATGAAATGAGAGGTATGAGTGGACTGAGGTGGCAGGAGAATGCATGGGAGTGAAATAGTGTTGGGTGATGCGGGGGAGAGTGAGTGTGTGGAAATGGAAATAGAGTTGGCATGTATGATGATTGAGTAGGTGAGCAACAAGACGTTTGTGCGTAATGGGGTGATAATATCCTCACTGAACAAGAATAAGTAAGTGGAGGATGTAATAGGAAGTGTGCAAGAAACAAAAAGTACGGTTAGTAATCGTTAATTTGAATTTATCCGTTCTAAACATCTAGACAAGACCCCATCGACTATAATGGCAGATCCACGCGTCACGGTAATTAGTCGCTTATATACATACGCGATAGTGGATAACTGCAAATAAATAAACAATAACGTGAGCATGTCGTGTGAGTCGACACGTTGTAAGTCCCTATTTTTAAGGAATAAAGTCGGGCCGGCCAGGGTTCTTATACTTATAATATTTATTTGGCCATTTATTTATTGTGACACGAGCCGAACAAGGTTCTTTGGAATAAATAAATAACTAATAGGGTGCCGAATAATGAGGGGGCTGTAGGAGTTACGTGGTGATTAGTAGGTTGGAGTATGTAACGGTTGGATATAAGCACCGCTATAATATTATAATATTTTGTTATTTTATTTATTCTTTTAGTTTATTTTACTTCTTTATTTATAACTTTATATTGATTAACTAGTAATTGTTTTATTCGTTTTATTTATTTATTATTTATTATTTAAATTATTTATTTATTTATTTATTTTTATTTATTTATTACTTATTATTTATTATTTATTATTTATTTATTGATTTATGGTATTTATTACTTATTGTCCATTATTTATTATATATTGTTGTTATTTATCTATATTGTGGCGTTCTTGGCGCGCATCATCGGGTCTTTAGCAGTATGCAAGCGTTTGACAGGGGAAAATTAGATAGCACAATTATTGTAAATATAATCATTGTTTGGCTTATTTGTTGACGACCTGGCGATGTTTATGGACTTGCTTATTACATACAATATGGACAGACGGTCTAACGTAAAAAAACGTACGGCGCAGGAGGTTTCGGAACCCCCAGGCCCCGTCGGGAACACGAGTGGCTTACCAGGCTCGACCCGACGGTCATCATGTTACTGGAAGAACGGCGGGGGGGGGGGGGGGTGGAACACCAGGCACCCCCTTGTGCGGTAATAGCTACTGGGGAAAAGGAAAAGGAAAAGGAAAAGGAAAAGGAGAAGGGCAAACTAAAGAAGACGATAGCGGGAGGAGAGAAGCCGAGGATGATGTCTGACGTGAAACCGAATGAGAATGTGATAATCTCGGTTATTCCGAGGAAGGATGGGGGAGTAAAGTGAGGATTTCTGCCCCTTTAAACCGAGTAAGAGGCTTCAGAGGAGCCCTGATTAGTGAAAGGACGAAGGTTGGAGTGATTGAGGAATCGGAGGGGTGCTTTGGGACTAGAGGGAGCGACCACAGTACGCCCGTAGCAGGGATAGGGCTGGCCTACGCTAGAATGTTGACCAGGAGGGTGGTCGAGAGGAACGTCAGCGCGAAATCCACGAGATCGGCTATGGCTAGCGAAGTCGAGGATAGTGCGAGAGACGATACGCAGATTAGCGATGCTGACGACGAGGATCTTCTGATCTCCAGGGCTGAGTTGAAGGGGCTCACACAAGCCATGGTAGGGATGGTTAAAATGTTCAACATGGTGTTGAAGAGGCTGTTGAAAGTTGGACAAAGAGAAGGATGAAGGGATAAGGGCGATAGGCAACATGATGAAAGGTATCCTATCTACCTTGGAGCAGTGTGGGGAACACAAGGAAAGAAGAAGAAGGAGAAGGAGAGAGCCTGCCGAGGTTGTGAAAAGGGCAGACAGGGCAGAGGTGGAGAGGGAAGTGACGATAGCCAAGGGCGGATATTCAAAAAGAAAGGTATTATCGCCGGCTGAAGGTATCAGAGCTGAGGAGTATAAGAGACCCCGAAGAGGAGAGGGCACATACGCTGAGGCGTGTGGGAGGGAGAATGGAGTGATAAAAGGTGACTACAGCGAGGACTCCGAAGGTTGGGTGAGGGTAGAAAAAGGAGGAAGGAGAGGAGAGCTCGCTTAGAGCAAGCTACACCGATGGTGCACCCGGCAAGCAACCGGCGAGTTGGTACTGAAGAGAGAGGCGTACCAAGAAACCGGAGGAGGAAGGAAGCCATACTAATTAAGGTAGAGGATGGTTGTAAATGGCTTCAGGTGTATAAGAGGATAATGGCGGCGAGGAGTTCATTGGAGGGAGCCACGGCGGTCCGTAGGACGAGAGCGGGCCACATCCTGATTGAATTCGACAGGACGGTGGTGGTCAGCGAGGCGGCGGCTAAATTGAGAGCCGCCTTGAGTGATAGTATGGAGGTGGCCGCTCTGGTGATCAGGGCGACTCTACAAACAAGAAACATCGACACCCTCACCAGCAGGGAAGAGCTGGTGGAAGAAATCAGGCCACACTAGGGAATCGAGGAGAGTGGGAAGGTGGAAATTAAATCTATAAAGGCGGCACCATGGGACACGCAAGAGGCGGTAGTTGTCCTCCCGGTGAGTGGAGTTCCTAGTGACGAGAGAGAAAGGAGATTGAGAACTGGGCTAACGATAGCCTCCGTTAGGCAGTTAGCTAATGTTCGGCGCTGTTACAGGTGCCACATGTTGAGGCACGTGGCGGCAAGGTGTACTGTTGCATGTCCTGGTAGAAAGTTGTGTAGGAGGTGCGGCAGCGCTGAGCATAGTATGAAAGATTGCGATAGAGAACCGAGACGCGCCATGTGTCTGAAACACGGTGGTATAAATGCAAGGCATGTAACGGGTTCGTTGGCGTGCCCTATGGTGCGCTTAGGTGGTAGGAATAGACGGGTGCCCAATTAGTGTCTTACAAATAAACCTGAACAGGTACAGGCTTGCACAAGACCTGATGATGCAGTGCGTATGTGAAAGCAGGGTGGACATAATGGTCATCTCCGAGCCCTATAGGCAGTTGCCTTATTTATTTAATGACGAGGGTGGGGATGCATCGGTATGGGTCACCCTATTTAATGGAAAACATGCGACGAGCGAGGCGCTGATAAGAAATGTAGGGATTGTAGGGGTCAGGGTTGGTGATGTGCTTTGCGTCAGTGGGTATTGTTCCCCCAATACGGGCAGGAACCAGTTCAACGATTATTTGAAGGAACTGGAAGGGGTCATAAAGGAAGGGAGGAAAGGAGCACCGGCGATTATGGACTTTAATGCGAAATACAGCCGCTGACAATGCTCATAGAGAGAAGCATGGTCACGATCCATTCCATAGGGATCAGTATGGCTTCAGGAGAAAGAGGGGGACTCTTGAAGCCCTGGATAGGATCGTCGCAGTTGCTGAAGAGTGTAGAAGGAAGGGCCTGGTGTGTGTTCTGGTCGCCCTTGATTGTGAAGAACACCTTCAACGCTCTAAGGAGTGAGAGGATAATGGAGGAGATCCGAAGGAGACGGCTACCGGGACGGTTACAGGAGTTGTTAGCGGACTATCTGGCTGAAAGGAGAATATTGGTACACTGTCGGGCGATGTCGTAAGGAGGAACGTCTACGCAGGGGTCCCGCAGGGGTCGGTCTTAGGACCGTTACTGTGGAATCTAGTGTATGACAGGGTGCTGGAGGCGCTGGACCGGGAGAAGACGGAGGTTATCCTCTTAACAAGGAAGAGGATTCCGAAGATTTTTAATGTTGACGTGGGGGATAGGGGGGGGGGAGAGATTTCCACTAGCCGTGTTGTGAAGTACCGAGGGGTAGTGTTGGATAGTGCTAGGAGATTCTCCTCCCACCTCAAAGCAGTTTGTGATAAAGCGGAACGGTTCTTGGGCGCCATACGGAGCCTACTCTCAAACGTCGGTGGGGCCAACGATTTAGTCAGGAGACTGTATTATGGGGTCTGGAAGTCTGTGGTACTAAATGGCGCACCGATATGGGCCTCCTCTCTGGGAAGAGAAACAAATAGGTCGATCATGAGAAGCGTGCAAAGGGCAGCGTTGATCTGTACGTCTACCGCCTACCGTACGGTGTCACATGGGGCTCTGTGTGTGCTTACCGGTAGCATGACAATTTACATCAAGGCATGGTTGCGGTGGAAGCAGTATGAAGTGAAGAGGCGGATCAACGAGAGCCCTGAAGAAATGGCACATGTTGGGCAAGAAGAAATGAAGGATTTGGAGACGGAGGCAGAGGACAGGTGGAGATTGGAGTGGGCGTTCCACAACCCCCACAATTGAACTACGAGACTGGTAGAAGATTCGCTGATCTTCTACAAAAGAAAGAGGAAGATCAACTACCATACGATGCAGATCCTTACGGGACACGGTATCTTTAACTGTTACCGTCTGTTTCGATCATTCGCGGAGAGACGCGATCGCGAGATATCACGTCAACGAGAGTTGTAAGTTCTCGTTACGATTAAACAATCGACGCCACGAACTGATCGATTCCCTTATTTCGATTATGATAATAAGGGTAGTTTAATGAAATTTCACAAAATTAACACAACTAAATTAATGTTTATTGCAACAACTTATTAACTAGAAAGATATAAATGGAACAACAAAAAGAAAATGTGACTACGTAATGCGCGATATAAGATGTGTGTTGACTGTTTGGCTTCTCGAAACGTTCTGATTTTTTCTGGAAGGCGACCCTCACTACCTTCGGATCACGCCACATTCTTTTACGCCAGATAAAATAACGGCTACGAATCGACGTTTCTGGAGGTCGCCCTGCTTAATGAACCATGCGCTTGCCACTACAATGTTTGTTTTGCCGGGCAGCCGCGACGATCCGTCTGCGACATTATAGTGCCGCGACCGACAGTTAAGAATATGATCTATGGCAAGCCGCATGGCGTAACACCGTCATAAGATCGGCAAAGAGTCTCACACCAGCTGTTGGGATTGTGGTGCGGTGATGGATGACGCCGAGCATGTGCTATTTTGGTGCCTTAGATGGACGGAGGAGAGAACGGAGTTGGAGGTCGAGATCGGTGAAGATTTTCAATTGGAGAACCGAGTCGTTGAGAAGATGGCAGCAGAGGAGCGGCTGTGGAACAGGTTTCATGACTTTTGTACAAAGGCGATGAAATGCTGGCTTTCTAAGGAAAGGGCGGTGGAGGTCAGGAGAAGATGGGAAGGAAGGAGGAGAAGAATGACCGGAGTCGAGGAGAGAGGATAAAGGATCGGGTACGTGGTGTAGAGGCCAACCTGAAGTAATGTCGAATGACTGTACCCGGTTGGTGCCTCGAGTACCGTAGCAGAGGGAAAATGAGGAGGGGTTTTTAGTGGGTATGGCGATGTCATCTGCCGAGTCCTACATAACCCGGAGACGCGGGTCTTTGGGTATGCGTAAAAGAGTTTTCCCCTCCTCGCTATTAAAAAAAAAAATAGGACCTCACAACGAACTCCAACAGGAGGGCCGGTGCAGGAGACCAGGAAGATGGTGCTCCCACTTCCTCCGCGGTCATCTGCGGTGACCCTAACGCTGAACGAGGGGAGGAAAACATCATAAGCTGAAGTGCTAGCGACGGCTAGACAGAAAGCCGAATTCGGCATTGAACGAGTTAAAATCAAAATGGCGATGACTGAGATTATCATTCTAGAAGTTCCCGTAGACAAAGAGAGGAAGAAGGCACCCGCGCTTACAGCATGGTTGACACAGGTCCTGGATCTGACCACGGTGAAAGTTGCGGCCCCAACGGTGGAGCTGAGGGTAACTAAGATTGACATCTCGGTCGGCAAAGAAGAACTTCGGGACACCCTGGAGAGGGCCGGAGGATGCAAGGCACTGGAAGTTTGAGTAGGAGACATGAAGACTTCCAGAGGTTGGGTCAGCCTGGATAAGATGCCCGACAGTAACAGCGGGGAAATTAAGTCAAGCGGGAAGAGGGTCGAAGTCTCCCCGAAGAAACTAATAGAAGCTACAGATGCTTAGAACTGGGACACGTGAGAGTGACCTGCAGATCTACGGTAGACCGGGGGCAGCTATGGTACAGATGCGAAGGCATCGGTTACCAGGCCAAGAGCTGCTCTGCCACCGTGCCCGGGGGCCCGCTCTGTGAGTCGCTTGGTGCGCCACCCACAGAATGGGAGAGGCGGCATGCGTTCCGCCGAAAACTAAAGGGACGAGCCGGATTCGGGAGCCTGCTACGGGCTGGAGACAGGGCGACAACGCGAGAGATCTACCGCAAGAAGAGGAAAGAATCACGAGTGGGGCAGATGGCCAGGGGGAAGCCATGGATATGGACTTAGTAAAGTAAATAAATTCATGCGGCTCCACCAGACCAACTTGGAGCGATCGAAACGGGCATAAGACCTGCTCTTCCAGGCGATAAGGGAGAGCAGGGTTTTTCTGGCAATGGTAGCCGAGCCCTATTGTATACTAGACACCCCTGACAGGGTCGCAGACCTGGACGGCTTAGCCGCTATGACGTGGATGTCAGCACCGAGCACATCCGCCGCAGAGATCCTGTTCGAGCAGGGCAAGGGGTATGCCGCGATCGAGTGGGCTGGGATGGTAGTGGTGGGCGTATATGTTTCCCTGAACAGTGGCCTGGTCGCGTTTGAGGAGTTCCTGGACGTGTTTAGCGATTGCGTGAGACGATACCTTTCACGTCAGGTCCTCGTCTTGGGAGACTTTAACGCTCACTCCTCGCAATGGGGAACACAATGACAGATGCTCCGGGCCGGATGCTATCAGACTGGGCTGCGGGCCTCGGGCTCCTCTTACTTAACAGAGGCTCGTCCAGCACATGCGTGGCATGGAGAAGATGTTCCGTCGTCGATATTACATGGGGTTCCCCCAATGCCTTCCAGCGGGTCTCAGGCTGGAGAGTAGCCGAAGGGGTTGAGACTCTCGCAGTCCACCTGTATATATTCATCGAGGTCGGCCCGGAGGCAATACCCGCGAGACAGACCTGCGGCATTAGGGGAATGGAACTCTCCAGCCCGCCACCAAGATGGCGCCTCAAGGATAGAGACAACGAGATGCTCCAGACAGCAGCCAGTGACGCGGCCTAGAACTGGGACGCCCGTACAGAGAAGACAAACATGTAGGAGGAGGCGGAGAACCTTCGCCGAGACGTCAAAGCGGCATGTGATGCGTCAATGACGCGCTCCGTGCCTGGGATTAAACTGGTGGACCTGGAGATCGCAAAGCTACGGATAAAGTGCATTCGGGCCCGCAGGCGGTTCTAGAGAGCCCGCTGTCGGCGGCTTTATGACGAGGAAGAAATCTACTTTTGAGTCTGTACGATAAATTGTTTTACTAATAGTGAATAGAGAAGAGGTCTTCTAACACTCCATACATCTACCCATGTTGATGGGTTATTATTAATTATTATTAGCCATAAGTATATAGGAGGGAAGTATTTGCGCACTTTTACTCACTGGCGTTTACTGGAGAACTAAGCCCTTGCTTGTGCAGTGTTAGGAGGTTACGAGTGTTAGGTTCTGACCTATCAAACCTGAACAGGCACCTTGGCCGACATCACACGGATGCTCGCATCCAGTGGGGATGTCAATATTGTGAAAGGAGTTTCCCGAAGCTCCATGGGGCAAAATGCCACATTCCAAAGTGTAGTGGCACTAGTCAAAGGAAAGAAGGAGCGTACAAATGCAAATTTTGCCCCATGAGCTTCTGTACTCAGAGAGGATTATCCACCCACGAATGGCATGCGCACTCTGCCATGAGAAATGAAAAAAGAAGGAGAACGGGCTCTTGTGAGAGCTCGATGAAATTTATAACAGTGAAAAATTGCCAAATGTTGAAATTAGCAAAGTCCTCACTAACAGGACAGTTGAACAAATAAAATACAAGAGAAAGATATTAAAAATAGCTAGTGAGAATACAAGTCCTCAAGAGTTTGCCGAGGAGACAGAGGGAGGGTGCGATCCCGTTAATTCAGGCAATGCGCGGACATGCGTTTAGCCTGTAACTAGCGGGGAAACATATAATGAGGAGCCTACCCATCAGTGGAGACTCCAACTAGAGTACGAAATAGAGAGAGTAATCGAGGTGCCCCCGTCGTTGAAGGAGGTTAACGCTCGGTTAACAGATATTTGGGCAAAATACAAGGAAAATAAAGAAGTCCTAACAAATAATTAAAATGAATTTATTTACACATCTCTATATGGAGCGCTAGAGAATGTTAAAATTAAAAATGACAAAAACAAAAGTAATTCAAAATCCCAAAATAGAAGATATTATAATAATAAGAATAATAATAGAAATAAAGGGAAGGAATACTCCTACGCACGTTGCCAGGAGTTGTTTAAGGAATGTCTAAGAAAGTTGTCCGACGTTGTCGTTAACAACGATCGTGCATACCTGGAACCAACCAGGCAGCCACCGGAAGAGAGTGAAGTGAGGACGCTCTATGAAGATTTATGGCGTCGGGCAGAACCAACCAATCCCCCAATCCCAGGAAGTAGAACCTCTGAGCTGGTAATAAACGAATTGTTTCCGCCGATAACCGCCGAGGATGTGAGCGAGAAACTTAATAAAATTAGGAAAAAGGCTGCGGCAGTAGCGGATGGATTTCAAAAAGAACATTTAATGATATCTGGCCTGCCCGCAATACTAGCTAAAATTTGTAATATATTAATGTATAGTTCCCATTTTCCGACAGTATGAAAGGAAAATAGGCCTACACCAATTTCAAAGCAAAGAAACCAAGCAACCAGGTGGAGAATTGGAGGCCTATAACAGTAGGCCCCATTCTCAGCCGAATTTTCTTCTCCATCCGTGGCGGAAGGATGAGAAAAGGTATTGTGTAAAATTTAAAGCAAAAAGGTTTTACATCTGAAAATGGATGTAAAATAAACATCGATCCATTGAACGCTGCCTTAAATTATAGTAAAAAAAATAACGGGGGGATATTCACAATTGTGGATATCTCCAACGCATTTGACACAATATCCCATTCGGAGTTAAGCAGGGTGACCCTCTATCGCCACTGCTATTCAACTTATGCCTAGAACCGCTGCTGGAAATGATTGAGGAGCAAACCCGTGGCATCATTGTCAGTTGTGAAAGAAAAATATCGATCCTGGCTTTCGCTGACGACATTGTTCTACTTGGTGAAGATGAGAGGGAGGCACAACAAGAATTAATATGCTCCATTAATATCTGAAGAGCCTGGGGATGAACATATCTGGTGAGAAGAGCCAAACGTTCCAGGTGGTCGCCAAAAAGGACACATGATTCATAAAAGAATCGCGAATTAGGCTCGAAAATGTCAACATACCAACGGTTGACCCAGATGAGGCCTTCAGGTATTTAGGCGCCAAAATGGGGCCTTGGAACGGTATCCATTGTGGCATCATAGTGCTAGAAATTCTGAGCATGGTCAGAAGAGTTAGAAAATTCTCTCTGAAGCCATGCTAGAAGATTGAGTTAATTACGAAGTACATCTTCCCTCGATATATTTACCATTTCCTTATAAATCTACCAAGTGACAGTGTCTTAAAATTATTGGACAGCGAAGTCAGGCAGGATATAAAGGTCATATTACATCTTGTGCATTGGACAGCCACTGGTTTCTTTTATGCTCCAAAAGCAAAAGGGGGATTAGGGCTACCGAGACTTGAACATATTATCAAACTTGGTACCGTAAAAAGCGCATTGAACAATAAGAATTCAGTCGATTCAGCGGTATCTAGCTTGATCAATGGAGAAAACGACAGCAAGCTAAAGGAAATCGCAAACTCTCTAAGGATCAATTGGCCGGCCACTTCCGAAGAGGTAAAAAAAGCTAGAAAGCGACTAAAGAGCGGACATATTAAACAATGGCAAGAGTTGAGAAGTCAGGGACATGGAGTAAATGACTTCTCAAAGAGTAATACTGGCAACGTGTGGCTCGAGGAGTATAATCTGTTCAAGTCCTCGAGATTCATCGATGGCGTAAGACTTAGGACAAACACCTATGGGACACGGACTGTATTGGCACGGACTGACAAAAGAATTGATGTAACCTCAAGTGAGCGTCTCGACTTGGGCGCCTATGAAATCTTCCTCCACGAAAAAAAGCATAACAGTTCAATGCTAATATAAACTATAAGTATTAATTAATTTATTATTATTATTATTATCAATATTAATACAGATTATTACTACAGTTTAATAGCATAATTGTGAATGTCTCTAAAAATATTATATCCATATTACGTTGTTTTGACATTAAAATTTAGTATTTATCTTACATTGTATTTTGCGTGTTAAAGATATGTATAAAACAATTGATTTTTATAACAGTTTGCATAATGTACATATAATATTAAATACATTAATTAAACACAGATATATCAATTTTCTCTAAGTAAGTGCATATTTATCAAATTTATCCTGCATGCACTTTATATATGTCGGAAATGAAAGGACACCGGGACCTTCCTTTGGAATTCTTCGGAAAACCCCCAATATTTTGCCTCTATAACTTAACTGGATTATAATTGTTTGAGATTTGTGATAAGGAGCTTGGGCTCGAGGCGACAATCAGTTGCCGAACGTAGCCGCGGTCACGGGATGAACGCTTTGTCTAACAAAGGTATGGAGTAATTCTATAGCTCTCCTTAAAAGAAATATTTGTGGCGACACGCGACAGTAAACATTCCAACGGTTTCTGTCCCCTGGCTCGCCACACGCAAACCCTATTCTTCGAGTAAGATGATTGCCAGATGTCGATGCGTCTCCACAGTACATGTTCAGCTAGCCTGAGGAGCCGCTATAAATCTTAGGATTTAGTTAACTAAAGTCCTTCAAACAAACAGTCTTTGTCCCAGCTACGGGAAGATAGAAGAGACATATTTTTCAACGAACGGCGTCTTCAACTAGCAACATTCCCTCGAGGGCGGCTAGCATCTTTTTCTAACCACCAATATGGAAATTGACCAATTAGCAGCAACGTCAATTTCCCTTACTTTCTGAACGAAGGCTATCCTCGACGAATCCGATGATCTCGTGTCCTTAGACACACCCCATCATAGTTTTTCTCTGTGGCATCATCGAGACGGAAATTCATTCTTTCTTGCGATCTCATCGACGAAAAGGGTAACCCCATACGACCAGTGAATATTACGCGTTTTATTAACAAAGAGTCCGACTTAGATTTTGTGAGCCCGTACGTCTACTATCCCGTTGACCACGGATTCGTTATTGCACTTAGGATCATTGTCATTAGTTTCTCGAGTATCTAATTACCACGGTTACTTGTCCGACTCTATAATAATCGCAGTTGCACTAGTCAATGTCTTCCCTATTGCACAACGACAATGTGTAATCCAAATGAAGATTCGTTTCACGCCCCTAACCTTAATTCTAATGTAAACCCGACATTTATAATGTAAAAAATGTATATGTAATACAAAAAGAATGTAGAATATAGGTACTAATGTTTAATCTGATTTTCTGTAATTTTGACAGTTTTGTAATCTTTTATTTTTATATTTTTATATTTTCTATATCTTTGTGCTCTTGCATTTTTTATATAATTCTATATCCAAGTAACCGTATAAAAAGGATACGAAAAGTATGGAATGGCAATGCATGTAACGGTACGTGAATGTTACGCGTGCGCAAGATAACCAGGAGAGGTTGTATAGGAATCAAGAGGTCGTTGGACAAAGAGAACGTTTTTTAGCATTACGTTATGTTTAAGACATTCATATATTCTGCAGATATTAGTTCCTATCAGTATACCCACGTCGTTATTAACAAGATGTTTATGTATTTCCATTATCTTTGTTCTAAAATTCACTGTTATTTTGGGAATTTGTTAAAAAATCTCTTAATCCGTTTAGGAGATGTATCACTCTAAACTGAGATCTAAACTCAGATCACAGGTTTTTTTTTATTTTATAGATTAGATTCACAATTTGGCCAGTTTGGACATTTGGTAGAATTTTTTAGCTGTTAGATTATTATGTGGGTAGCTACCCCCAGTGGGATACCATCTTCGTGTTTGTTTGGTTGTGTCCTTTGTGAGGTCTGCTGGGTATTTCCCTTTCAGCCTTCTATCCATGTTTGAGGTGTTGATCGTTTCCGCAGCTAGCCAGTTTGGCTGTGTTCCTATTCTTTCTTTGTATTTTTCTGCATGTCTGCTAATTTTCTCTTTGTCCATTGGTATTCCCAGATCCTTCCGTATGCCTTCGTTTCTGACGTACCATGGGGCGTTTACTATTGTTCTAAGAATTTTAGCTTGTACTGTCTCTATTTTGTTTATATGGCTCATTGCCGCTGCCCCCCATAGTGGTATTCCGTACGTCCAGATTGGTTTTATGATCGTTTTGTATATTTTTAATTTATTTTCTATGCTTAATTTGGATTTTCGACTTGTTAGCCAATGCATTTGTCTCCTTGTTGTCTGTATTTTGTCTATTATTGATTTAGTATGCTGTTTCCATGTGAGTTGTGTTTCTAGGTGGTCTAGTCCTAGGTATTTGACTTGCTTTGTTTGCGGTATGTGCGTGCCGTTCAATAGGATGTTTGATGGTGTCTGTTTTCGCAGTGTGAGTGTAATATGGTTGCATTTATCGGGGTTTGCTTTTATTTGTTTATCTTGCAGCCACTTTTCTATTTTTGTGATATGTTCTTGTAGTAATTTGACTACTGTTTCTGGGTTAGTGTGCCTGACTAGTACAGCTGTGTCGTCCGTGAGTGTCAGTATTTTGCTATTGGTAGTTGTTGGTATGTTTTGTGTATAGTATTGATCCTAAGACGCTTCCTCGCGGAACCCCTGCCTTGATGTCTTTAACTTCAGAGTATGTGTCCTTGATTTTTATTACGAAGGTTCTGCTGCTTAAGTAAGATTTTATTAATTGGTATATTTGCTCCGGAAATTGTTTCCTGATTGTTTGTAGTAGGCTTTCGTGGTTTATTTTGTCAAATGCTTTATCTATGTCCATAGAGAGGGCTGTACAGTATTGTTTGTTTTCTAATGCTAGTATTATTTCTTTAATGAGCCTGTGCATTTGCTCTATAGTGGAGTGTATGTTTCTGAATCGAAATTGGTGATCTGGTATTAATTTTTCCTTCTATATTATTGGTTTTATGCGGTTGCATATTATTTCCTCTAGTATTTTGGAAAACACAGGAAGTAGTGATATTGGTCTGTAAGATGCAGTTTGGTGTGGTTCTTTGCCTGGTTTAGGTAACATTATGTCCTGTGCTAGTTTCCACAGTTTAGGAAAGTATTGGATTCTTAGTATTGCATTGAATATTATTGTCATTAGTGTTATCGCTTTTGGCGGAAGGTTTTTCAAGATTTTGCCATTGATTAGGTCGATTCGTGGTGCTTTATTGTTTTTTGTTTTCTCGATTATGTTTCTAATTTCTTGTGCTGTTGTTTTAGGTATGGTATAGTGGTTGTCAGTTGAGGTACTAGTGGTAAACGCATCCTCGTCCGTATGACATTTGGGGTTGCTGTTGTTGATATTATGTGGTATAAATGTGTTTCAAAGGTGGTTGGAAAATTCTTCAGCTTGCTCTTCGTTGCTTCTTGCCCATGTGTTGTCTGCCGTCCTGATTGCTGGGACTAGTTTTATTGGTTTCTTTTTTTTTTCGTGGCTTTCCATAGGGAGTAGTTGGAGTTCTCGTGAGCAGAGAGTGACTCTATGAATTTTGTGAATTCGTTATTGTTGTGCACTTTCATTTTGTTTTTTATTTCCTTTGCAAGTTTGTTTAGGTGTTTTTTGTTTTCTCGTGTTCTATGTTTTTGCCATTTAGCTTTCGCTTTTCTTTTTTCTCTAATTTTTTCAAGTATGTCTGATGGAATTATTTTTGTTTGTCTGTTGGTTGGTTCAGGTATAGTGGTTGTCCATGATGCTTCTTGGATAGTTTCTGTCAATGGTGTTACTGCCTGTCCGACGTGTTCGGGTGTTTCCAATGGGATGCTGCAACTGGTTTTGCTCTCGATTATTTCTTTAAAAATTTGCCATTTGGTTGTTCTGTTGCATAGTGTCCCTGGATTGCTATAAAGTATTAATTTGTTTCTATAAGCAGTTGGGCTGTATGCAATGAGGCTGGGTGTTATTTTTAGTTTATTTGCGTTTAGTCCCTTTGTAACTGCAAAATCGAGTAGGCCAGGTATTTTGCTCAGGTCTGTCGGCCAGTATGTCTTCCTGTGGATAATATATTGAGGTTGTTCTTAATGTATTTTTCCAGGGTTCTATCTGGAGGTGTGGTAATTCTTGATCCCCATAGCGTGTGGTTTGCATTGTAGTCTCCCGTTGCGATATACTTGTCACCTAAGTGTTGAAAGTACTCTTCCCACGTTTGTGATGTCATTTTGTGTCGCGGTGGTACATATACTGCTGACAACTGTAAATGGTTGCTGCTAGTTTGTACAGTAACGGCGGTTGCTTGTATATATTCCTTACTAGCTTGGCTGTGTTAGTGGTGTTTAATGTCGTTTCTTATTATTATTGCGGTCCCTCCGTGTGATTTTCCTGAGGGATGCTTGGTATCATATATTGTGTAGTACGGTATTTTTATGTAACTTTTTATAGTGAAGTGTGTTTCCGATACGAGTAGTATGTCGATATTATTATTATACAGGAATGTTTTAGTTTCTAGGGCCCTTTGTTATAGTCCGTTAGAGTTCCATGCTGCTATTTCAAGCATGTCCATTTTTATTTTTTACTTAGCAAGTTTGTGAGTAGTTGTAACATGACTGTTGTTTGTTGTACTTGTTGCCTTAGTATTGTGTTTTTCTCACTTACCATTTTTCTTAATATCTCTGTACCTTTAATGGATTGTCTGAGCATTTCTTTGATTTCTGTATCGTCTTCGGTGTTGTTGCTTTGATTCTCTTTGTTTGTGGGCGTTGTTTGTCTAATGTTTTGGGTTACTTGCGCGTAGCTGCGGTTTCCTTGGGGATCGGTGTTTCCGTTTATAGCTTTTGGTTCATTTTGTGCTTTCAATGTTGCTTAATTATCCGTTATACTTTGTTGTGGTTGGTAGTTATTGATTGATCTATTGCCAAGTGGTGGAAACTGTTTACGTTGTGATTGTTTTCTGATTTCGCATCCTTTATAGCTGGCTAGGTGGTTTCCATTACAGTTGTAACATTTTACTTCATTTATTTTCCCTACGTATGGACAGTGTGTTGTTAAATGCATCGTATCGTATCTTGTCATATTGTTTATTGCTCTTGTTTGGTGACCAATTTTT
The DNA here is from genome assembly GCF_024542735.1 of Bombus huntii. Lineage (NCBI taxonomy): Eukaryota > Metazoa > Arthropoda > Insecta > Hymenoptera > Apidae > Bombus > Bombus huntii. The sequence goes on from NW_026099320.1 coordinate 581,482, forward strand.
GCTAATTCGTCACTTAACTTTTTTTGTGTTAGTTTTTGAATGTAGTCCTCTTATAACTATTTCGTAGCTCCTTTCCGTTTTCAGCTGGTATGTGTGGTACACAGCGTTTTTTCTTTTAATTCTTTTATCACTTTCCTATAATTTTCTGGGGTGTTTATTTGAATTTTTACTTGTTCTAATTTTGTTTGTTTTATTGTGTAGTTTTCCTTCCCAACTATATCGTTTAGTCGATCAATAAGCGGGTCTATTATCTGGGCGTCGACAAATATTGGTGGTGGTTTTGTAGTTTGCGTTGATTTAGTTGTGTTTTTGGTTGTTGGGTCGTCTATTTCTTCCGTAAGTGAGCTGAAGGAGTTTCTTAATGGCAATTCTTGCAGCCATCGCTGCTTTTCTGTAACAGAATTTCCTGTTATTTTTCGTTTCTTGTTATAACTTGCCACCTTCCAGCTTTCATCCTGTTGGGTTAATTCGTTATTGGTAATATTCTCTTCATAGTTTGGTATTGTTTCCATATCAACTTCGTTTGTAGCTGAGCATTCCTGTTCTTCGTTTATTGGTTGGCTTGGTTTTGATATGTTTGTTGTTTTATTTATGTAGTATTGTTCGTCTTTGTTAATTATTTTTATCGGTGGGATGTGCTTTTTCATTTTAGTTTTGCTTGTAGTCTTCTTAGTAGAAGACACGAGTTTCCACCATTTAGCTATGGGCGTTGCCGTTCGTAACTTTCTCTTCCCCACTTGCCGCACTTTTCTGAAGCACTGTTTTACACGTCCGTTTAGCTCGGTTGCTCTGGCAGAACTCGATTTACAACATTGAGAACATTTAAATCGAAAATTCTTTCTCGCATGAAGCTTCTGTATTAATACAAAAGGCACGAATTAAGATATATGATTATTCACAAGTATTAGAGCACTTGCTGATCTTATAGATTTTATAGAAAATGTGATACATGATTGACCAAGATTATTAAGAAAATGAAGTTTACATCCGTATAAGATTAACGATCCGAAATACACACTTTGTGAAAATTCGTGACAGTTGGAGGAAAAGTAATGAATTAACGATTATGTGACAGCAATTAAAATCCGTCGATCTAAGGTCTTTATTAAATTAAATAGTTCAAAATCGTTTACATATTAGGTGATCCCATAAGTTTTTGTGTATATATTTATACACTTTTGTGTATATATTTCATGTGTCGATTTCTAAACATACGGCGATACGGGACCAATGCACTTGAGCTTAGCTGATCGAGAACAGGCTAGAGTAGATCTTCGTGGGCATAAGATCGTAATATAGTGAACACAGTGACTTCTAACAGTAAAAAATCACGAGTGAAATGCGTATCCATTTTCGACATCTCATGTTATATGAATTTCGGAAAGAAAGTTCGGTAACAATTGCCAGGAAAAACATATGTGCTGTTTACGGAGAAAATACGCTTTCATCTCGCACCTGTAGGAAGTGGTTCCAACGTTTTAGAGCTGGGAATTTCTGTTTAGAAGAGGAGGTACGCTCCGGGCGTCCTCCTCAGACAGACGGAGATAAAATTCGGGATCTTGTTGAAAAATCACCAAGTTTGACAGTTCAAGAGATGTCAAATGTCCTGAAAATACCTAAGACAACGATTCATAGGTGTTTAAAAAAAATGGGGATGGTGTCAAAGTTGAACGTTTGGGTGCCCCATGAACTTACGGAACGGAACCGTCTTGAACGAACGACAGCGTGCATGTCATTAATTGCACGTAATAAACGTGAACCATTCCTTAAACGCTCCTGGTAACTGGTGATGAAAAGTGGATACTTTTCGAAAACCCTGACCGGAAACGTAGCTGATCCCAACGAAATCAGCCGCCTGAACGCTGTGCAAAAACAGGGTTACATCCACGTAAAGTTCTTTTGTGTGTATGGTGGGATTATAAAGGAATACTCTATTTTGAACTTTTATCTAGTGGTGATACCATTAATTCAGACAAATATTGCGCTCAGTTGGAAAAATTAAGGGAAGCACTAGCTGAAAAACGGCCAGGTTTAGTGAATAGGAACAACGTTATCTTCCATCACGACAATGCTAAACCGCATGTCGCGAAAAGCGTTACAAAAAAATTGTCTGAATTTAATTGAAAAATTTTACCACATCCCCCATATTCCCCAGACATTGCCTCATCTGATTACCACCTGTTCAGAGCATTACAACACTTTTTAGTAGCTAAAAAATTTGAAAATATTGACACTCTCAAAAATAGCATAGAAAATTATTTTAAAGAAAAACAAGAGAACTTTTATCGAGACGGAACCTACCAGAAAAATGGGAAGAAGTTGTACAACGAGAGGGGGATTACATTTTTTCATGAAACTGAAAGGTATGTAAACGATCTTAACATATATAACCTCTCGAAAAACGGCACGAACTTATGGGATGACCTAATAATTAAACAACTATAAATATATCAAAAGATTATAATAAAAGAATGTAATAGAATATCTAATGTCCGTACTTGTAAATACAACGAAAAACGTAACGTGTAGATTGCAGATGTTTATGAATGTAAAATTTGCGAAAAGCATATGAAAGTTATACACATAAAATATACAAATATTGATATATGCACGAAAACTATGCGTATATGCACAAAGATATGTACAATTTATGAGTAATATGTCTAATATTGATTTATTAACGTTATGTGAATTGATACAAAAGGATATTTAAGAATTTCGTTTTAAATAAAAATCTATTTATGACAACGCTCCAAAATTCGCATTACGATAAATTACGATAAATTATAAATTGCTTTTCCGTATCTGCGGCACTCGAATTGTACAAGTAATGTGTGCGTTTGAGGGCCCGACCTTTTGGTCGACCGCGCCATACCTGCAGTAAAAACGCATACTGGCTTCGCATTTAGATGTTCACGTTCGACTTGGGAATGGCGCGCATAGATGGTCGGCGCGCGACTTGCCCTCTCCTTGCGGATCATTGGACAAGTTAAACCTACCCTTTCGGGCGACAGCTCGCTTAGCTGGCGCCACGCGATACCTGCCACCATATAGCTCGGTCCCAGCAGGTTGGCTCTCCAGCCGATTATTCCTGCTCGGCAACCATTTTGTATGCTTACCGCTTGCACCGACGGTCACAGGTTTCCTCTCCAGCTCGCACGCTTCGTGCTTTTTTCTGCGCCCCGGTTCTTCGTTACTGTTGTTTTCTTGGTTCTATCTTGTTTATTGTTCTATCTTCGATCCAGTGTTCTGTTTGTTGTATCCGTTTATTTCTTCGTTGCGATTCTTTGTTTGGTTGTTGTTGTTGTCTCTATAAACTTGAAATATAAATGCAATTTCCTTTTAAATACAGTAACGAGGTTTATTCAATTTCGATAACATTGTATTAGTAAGATATCGAAGCTAGCAACTTTTCGTTGAAGTTTATTTTATATTTCTTAAATTATTCGGGTAAAGATAACTCCACACTGACGGCCTATTGTCGCACAGACAGATGTCGTAGTAATCGGCGGACAATGTCTGTCAGTGAAACTTAAGGCGCGTACGGGCAGACTACAGGCGTCTGTAGACATTGCCTGCCGACAACACATGCCAAAACATGTATATAAACTGCCTGCAAGCAACGTCGCTTGTCCACTAGAAGTTTGCCGGGTATCACTGCGTATCGATGAGTCGAAGATGCCTTGGAGATGCAACACACGGATCGTTTAAATCTACCTGTAATCAAATCAAGCTAGCCTAAAAAAAGACAAATTCAACATTAAATTGTATCGGACATTTTGCTACAATTTGCTCAACTGATAGAAATCATGCTCAGGAACAAATATATGTCTTTGCTAACTTTCTAAATATATGTAGACGACGTTTTAAATTGCTAGTAGTTGAAACAAACAATATGATATATTTTTGAGTGATCTATAAGGATTTACAGGCCCACTGGGAAATCTTATTAGTGTTCTCTTGCACTATGTATTAAAGCGCATCAACACCGATAGAAGCACTGTACACGCGATATCGTCGCAGTGTCTCCTGAAAATCGGCGATAAGTCGCTCGAAACTTTACTGGAAACATTTCTCCATGTTCTACTGACAATCACATAGCATGTGTCATTGCTGGAATTTGATAAATTTGGTTGAGAACACGAAAGAATTTTCCGTTTACAGTAAAGCAAGGGACTATCGAGTTGGAACAGTTCGTGTTTGAAAATAGCGTTCTATGCTAAAATAGCGGTGGAAATTATACTACATGTAAAAGTGAGTCATAAAAACAAATACAATTTTCTTATTTTCTATCTTTTTTACTTTTATCGCAAGTTTGATTTCTATACATATAACTGTTTTCAATTTAAGGAGGAACTTATTTTCTTCAGGGCTTTTCATACAAATTTGAAAAATAACTGTTGTTTTTGATCCCTTATCTCTATCTTTATCCTTCTATTTTTGTGAGACTGTATCGGTTATTTATTCTTAATATTTACAATCCGAAGTCTAATTTATGTGCCGTATTAATTTTCTGTGAATAATTTAGAGATACGTAAAATCTTGCTATATATATATATATACTGTTTGGTACCTATTAGAAGTGCGTTCGATCTAATGTGGAAAATTCTTAATTTTAATAAAATAGTTTCAAATTGCTAAGGCTGGGGCAAACTAAGAAGTTTCTGGAATATACAGGGTAGTAAGTCGCTTCGCAGATATGTGTACATCGGGACAATATGTTACATATGTAATCCCTTACACAGTTTCATATTATCTTGTAAAATAATCATTCTTCTTTTAATATCAGTTGGTTTTTGTATTTTTATTTCATTTATCTCATAGATTATAATTCCTTTAGGAAATTTTTGCAAAAATTTTCGCAGGAAATTTTCAGAAAACCTTATTCCTGAACAAAATTTGTTTTGTACTACGAACTGTCGCATTTAAATAAGAAAAATTCTATTTATGTAATTTTGTTATTAAGCTTGTTCATATCTAACTTCAAATTATCTGTAGCTTGTTTATAATTAATTAAGTTTGAAATGTTTGTTTGTTAGTTATTACAAAAGGGTCATAGCTAAGTTTTTGAGTTGTGCTCAGGTTATTATAACTTCAGTTATTATGCTCTGAGCGTCATGTTGTTTCTTAATAAAATTCTTTAGTCTCAATAAACAATTTTCTCTGTTCGTAAAGATGGTGGTTGTTTATTTTAAGAATTTTGTTCTTAATTCCAAATATTGCGGACATTCTTTTATTATGCATTAGTTGGTATCCAATCTTCTTGGATAGGACGTATTGCATATTCCATTTCTATTTGTTTTATATTTTATCCTGTTTCCTAGACTCACTGCACAATCACGTTTGTCTCTCTGCTAATCTAACTTGTACTATTATTCTTTTAGTTATTAACAATAATTTCATATCTAAGCAACTCACTTCAATTATGTTTTCTGAGACGTTAGTATATTTATATACTTCACCGTTGATAATCCTGTAGATTATTCTATTCTCACCGTTTATTACGCCCCAAGGCTTACTGTAGGCCGTGTTCCTAACCGTCGCAAACAGATCGTCTTACATGACCGTCGAGATATACACAAAGTAGCGATAAACGCATAGTTGTCGTCAAGCAGCGAGTTCCAGAAACATCTATTCGCCTTCGGTGCGTTATTTTATCCGCATAAAGAAAGAAGCTGGTATACGTGATCATAGGCGCGAACGGTGGCGTGATCCGAGCGTAGTGGGGGTCGTCTTCCAGAAAAGACAACGAAAAGGATCAAAGAGTAATCGGTCCCTTCTGAAGAGTCAAACGTTATAAATTGCTTAGTCTAACGAATTCATTGAGAGATATCGCAAAGTCGGGTCGAATTCCTATAACATATCAACTGTATTTATCGCTAAATAATTTGTGACGTTTTTATTATTACATTCATTATTTTTAAATATACAAGCTATATTAACCTGTTAATGCAGTGTTAAATTCATTGAACCACCCCTATTATCGTAACAGAAATCAGGGGATCGATTAGTTCGTGGCGTCGGTTATCTAATTGCAACGGGAATTTACTACTCCCGTTGACGTGCTTTCTCGCGATCGCGTCTCTCCGCGAATGCTCGAATAAACACGGATTGCTTTTTAACTAAACATATTCATACCCTGTTTTCTCAAAATCGAATGCTTAAAACATCCGTTCTTACTGATGTTATTTCAATTATAATTATATCGCGTTATTTCAATTATCTAATATATTTTTTACTTTTTTCATGTAAAATCATCATTTTACCAATTGTACCATAATTATTAGGAAGCTCTGTTAGAATTTAATCTTGGAATTAAGATTAATAATCTGTGGAAGACACAATGTTTGTGTTGAAACAATATAATGTGATATTTATTAAACAATTATTACAGGAATTATAAGTGTGTGTGTTCTGGAATGTAGTCAGTTGGCTAGTTATTCACAGACTGACTGGCTTAGTGACCCATGGCCCTTGAAAAGGTTTTGAACCCCACTCTCTATGCAGTAATGAGTGTGACCTGTGTGGGTGTCTGTGTGGCGTCACATGTGCCACAGAACCTTCTAGTAGCTTCTCGACGTGCCCATCGGGAATGTTCCATCCATATTCCTACGCTTCTTCCGCCGAATTCTCGAAAGAGCATGCACGTGCTAGCCGCCGTGGTACATCTCACGAACGCACGCTAATGAGGATATCGCTGAACAACGAAGGAAAGAATCCGTTCGATCAATCACCTCATCTGTATGCGATTAATATCGTTGTATTCCAACAAACTCTGAACAATAACTTAAACACGAAACTGTAATTTGTGTCTTTGTAATTTGCAACGTTGTTAAAATTTTGTATCTCCCTTTGCAAATGCAAATAATTTAAATGAAAAAATACATGGTTTTTAAATCGTTTCTCTTATATTCGTAATAATAATTTCATTCTACAGTGAATGCATCTATTATTCAACGACGTGATTTTCGGTTGTTTATTGGAAAGTTACAATGCTGCTGATCTATAGAATTAGTACTGACTGTTATAGTAATATGCACAGCGAGTCATTTGTAATAAATTGTAATTACTTGTAATGTATATCGATTGTAATTACTTGTAAACCACTCAATTCAGAAATGCATACATATGTGGCGGCACTCGACAGCACAAATACGACAACTCGACACTAACTAATACCAGACAACGGTAGCGCAGTGGTTAGCGCCTCGAGTTACGAACGTTCGGGATCTGGCTTCTTAAATCCCGGCGACCGTAGTCCGATTTTTCTTCCACGATTCTTAAATGAAAAGAAAATACAGCAGTACCCTAGCAGCGACATCTACAGCCAGCAGCTACAATTATCATTTGTGTCTTTGTTCTCTCCTAAAGGCCGTCCAAGGGACTTGAGAATGCAAAGAAGAAGTGCTGCAAGAACATAACAAATATATTTACAAACCAAAACCAATTCATTACAACGCTCATCCTTCAATTACATCCTCCGTCGCGAAAATCCTCCGCTTCCTTTCTGTCAATCCATCTTGCCCATATGTGGTTCCATAGCTGCTGAATCTTATATAGACAAACAACAACTTGAGTAAGCAAGGGGGATGGATGTAGAGCCGACAAATAAAAGAAAAGGAGAGAGAAGTGTTTCGTCCTTGAGTTTATCATATTGTGGTGGCCGGGGTATTCAACGCTATGTCCTCGATTCGCTCTAAGTACTCAGGTTCTAGACACCCTTGGAGGGCGGTGGATTTTTCTTCATCACCCGCGATGCTCGCCGCCGCGAGCTATCTCTCTAGTAAGGAGAACCATAGCACTATCTTCTAGGGCATCGTCAAAGGCACGCGGACTACTTCACTGGTCGTAACTGTTTTATTCTTGTTTGACATATCGTTAGCGCGCCCGGAATCACGATCATTGAAATCTCATTAGCTCGATCACGTCGGGGTCACTTACACCTCACATATTTCAAATAAAATCTGCATAATTCTGAAGGAAACACAACTACATTTGGGTTATCTTGTTTTCACAGAAACCTGAGAATTGCTCAGAGTATTTTAATAAAATATTCAACTACTTTAAAACGCAAAAAATAGTTTATTGTATGGAATATATAGAGTGGTTCACGCAATTGTTTCGGCATAATTGGAAAATTCGAAATGTGTAGCTTTAAAAATATTGCAGAGGAAAAATCGGATTCGTCGAGGACAACCTTCGTTCAGAAAGTAAGGGAATTGGTCAATTTGTATGTCGGTGGTTAGAAAAGGATGCTAGCCGCTCTCGAGAGAAAGTCTCTAGTGGGAGACGTCGTTCGTTAAAAAATAGGCGTTTCGACCGTTCGCGGAGAGACGCGATCGCGAGATAGCACGTCAACGAGAGTTGTAAGTTCCCGTTACGATTAAATAATCGACGCCACGAACTGATCGATCCCCTTATTTCGATTATGATAATAAGGGTAGTTCAATGAAATTCCACAGAATTAACACAAATAAATTAATGTTTATTTCAACAACTTATTAACTAGAAAGATATAAATGGAACAAAGAAAATGTAACTGCGTTTTGGTTGATAAGTAATGCGCGACATACCACATGTGTTGACGGTTCGACTTCTCGAAAAGTTCTGAACGCCTTTCGATTTTTTTCGTTTTTTCTGGAAGGCGACCCCCACTACGTTCGGATCACGCCACATTCTTTTACGCGAGGTAAAATACGGGCCACGAGTCGACGTTTCTGGAAGTCGCCCTGCTTAATGAACCACGCGCTTGCCACTACAATGTTTGTTTGCCGGGCAGACACGACGATCCGTCTGCGACATTATAGTGCCGCGATCGACAGTTAAGAATATGACCTATGGTAAGCCGCATGGCGTAACAATAGGTTTCCCCTATCTTCCCGTAGTTGGGACAAAGACTGTTTGTCTGTTTGAAGGACTTTAGTTTCCTAAGAGTTCTGCCGAATATCAATGGTCCGCCTGGCTTGGCGCGCAGGCTCTATTACAATGTTTGGGAACCCATCGTGACATATGGTGCGCCTGTGTGAGCTGATGCAATGAACTATGAGAAGAACAGGAAGATTATAAAACGGACCCAACGTACTGCCCTGTGCATTACATTTACAGCCTACCGCACTGTATCTCATGCGGTGCTTTGTGTATTGACCGGCAACTTACCGATCAACATTAAAGCTAGGATGTTGAAAGAATCATACGAGAGAATGAAGATTTATAAGAGCTTAACTGTTGAAGGTGAAGTGATCGATAGATACATCATGTTAAAAGAAGAACTGGATGACATAAGGAAGAAAGCAATAATGGAGTGACAAGCGGAATAGGGCATTTACAAAGAGGACAACTTTTCTAGGAAGTTGATAGGTAATGCGTCTATATTCGCCAAGAAAAGGAGAGACATCGATTACTTTACGATGCAAATGTTAATGGGGCATGGTATCTTCAACAGCTACAGAAAGAGGATCGGTAAGGGGGTCGACACTAAGTGTAGAGATTGTGGTGACCCGAACGACGATGCAGAACACGTCCTGTTCGTGTGTCCTAAATGGACCTAATGAACATAACGATCGAACTCGAGAATTTCCTGGATCTCCGGATAAGTGTGGTCAACTTGGTGGACACCATGGTTACCAAGGACGAATACTGGACAAAGCTCAAAGCGTTCTGCAAATCGATAATAAATTACAGAAGAGAAATGGAAATGGCTATGGGGTCAGCGAACAGGAGGAGCGGTACCAGTATGCAACGTTAAATATTCGGAGACGCGGTTAATGACAACCCTGATGAATGCTGATCGGCTATGCCGGGGTTGTCCGTGTCTAATCAAATAAAGGATCGAGGGGTTTTTAGGGCGTATGGCGATGTCACCTTCCGAGTCCTACATAACCCAGAGACGCGGATCTCTCTGGGTACGCGTAATAGCATTTTTCCCTCTTCACGCAAAAAAACCGGTTCATCTAACAAATTTTTGTTTCATGACGACGGTGTCCTCGAGATAAGGACTCATGGTAACTACAACTGCCGTACATTCTCTACTATTCTCCTCGATAGGAACATGAAGAGATCCGTTCCTTCTTTCAACTACGATCGGATTTGCAAACTCGGATTAAGACTGATCAATTACTTTGTCTTTCCGCATTTCTATATCTACTTTAAACACCTCCTGGTGTCTATTACAATCTTTTTCCTCTACTTTACGAATAGAAGCATTTCCGTCCTTTATGTTTAATTCGACGGTATTCAGGAAGTATGTGCCAATTATGAACGAGTGTTGCATCAAGGTATCTGAAACTACATGTATCGTTACAACGTACGACTCATCATCTATCACAATATTCGTCGAAAATTCTTCGAGTGTACAATTTCTTCCGGACCCGATACCAATTTTCACATACTGATTCGCTCTCATTAAAGTTAGTTCGCTACCGGTATCGGTATTGTCGCATTTCGATACGATGTGTCCGTACTCTCTACACTTAAAGCACTTGGGTCCTCTCGACCTATTCGGGCACTCTGCACACTCATATTCTTCGTCGCCGCAATTGTAACATCTCGTCTTCTTCATATCTCCAGATTGACTGGGCATCCTGCTCCTTTCAATTTTGGCTAGCTTCACAATCAATTTTGCTCTGCGATAATTCTGTTCCTCGTACATGATTAATCTCTTCTTCAATTCTTTAATGGATGTAGTAGACTTATTGTTTTCTTCATCTACTATTCCTTCTACAATATGCTCCACTTTCGCCTCCTCTTCCATATCAACATGGCTGGCTATTTCCAGCATGCGGTACATATTCAAGCATGCGGTACAATTTATATTCTAGAGAAAAATGGCGCGCCCGGGCGAATAGATGGCGTTATACGCAATGATCCCAATTGAACTGAAAAGTCGTTATGTATTAAGGGACTTGTGTGTAGAGGATGGTTAATCGTGAGATTTTTTAGACGAGATTGCCCGTTGTAGAAACCGTCAAGTATATTTTAAAATGATTAAATAAATAAGAACAGATAATGTTCGCAAAGACGCTCGTATTAACGGATTCGCTAAGACAGTGTATAACCGCTCGCTCATAACTCGTTAGTAACTGATCAATACTCGGTAGATAGTCGGTAGAGTCATAGGACGTGGCGGATCGAGAGCGACTCGTGTTGTTGTGCCTCGGAACACGGACATCGCCTTGACGCACGAAACATATCGATAGGTAAACTCCGGACAAAACAAAGTCACCGTTATGGGCAATCGTCGATCTAAGATGAATTCAAATTTTCCGACTCCCCCCCCCCCCCCCCCAGTATAAATAAACGGACGTGATCGCGAGTTTGTATATACCGAGTACCTACGAATTATCGATCAATATCTACGAGTTATTATCCGAGTCATCCGAGTTATAGTTATCGAGTTTTTCGCAAGCGACCATACCTTAGCTTCGCGAATACATTTGTACGAGCGTCTCTCGACGGTATTTATATTTATTCGTATTTATTTTATTTATTCTAAATATATTTGAGGCGTTGCAGCAGCAATTTCTCGTATTCTCTAAATTATTGATCCTCACACGATCCACTACATGATCGATAACTCTTTACGATTGCGTCCGTTTAAACTGGTACAGTATAAACTGGTCGGAGGAGAATCGGAAAATTCAAATTCGTCTTCGTTCGACAGTTGCACGAAGCGGCAACATAGTTTTGTCCGGAGTTTATTTATTGCTACATTATGTATGTCCTAACGATATTGATACTCCGAGGCAAAAAAACAACATAATTTGAATTGTCCTCTAGCTCATGTACCGCTACATGTACTTTCAAGGAGCAAAACTGGCACAGTCCCGCTTGTGACGCGAGACGGAGATTATCGTTTCCCTTACTTTAACGCATTTTGCCATTGAAAGACACGAATTTCTGTGACTTGTTTCATCTCTGTTATAAAAGTTGATATTTACAATTTTGTAGTTTTTATGCAAACGTAAAAGGTAAGTAAATATTAATAAATATTATAATAATATAATATAGTACTGTATAATAATATTAATAAATGCTTCGCTATTTACTTGTTTTATTTCCATTAAAGTATATTGTATTTTTCATTAGAGTACTTTCACTTTTATTTGGTGTAATAATAAACATATACGTTAATATTCATTGACATTAGTGTAATTGTAAGCTTCACTGTAAATTTAATAAAATTGATAAGAACGGTATTGTTAACAGTGTATATATTTGTAATTAAACTAGATTTTATTCTCAACGTTATTTCATTATTTTATTATTGTTTCATATAAATATTTTTTTTGAAAAATAATTTACATATGCTTCTAAGTTAAGTGTTTGTATTAATTGTTACATATGTCATAATTTCAAGCACAATATTAAATTATGGTATGTATTATTAAAAAGTATAGTTTAATGTATATATTAAATACTTATGTAGTATCGTTGAGCTGTGCTCAGCGCTGTAGAGGTCGCTGTTGGGTACGGCCGCTCTTTTCCTCATTTTTTGTACCGTGGAAGAAAAATCGGACTCCTACGTTCGTAACCTAAGGCGCTAACCACTTCGTCGTCCGACACTAGTTAGTGTCGAGTGGTGCTATTTAACTATCGAGTGCCACCACAGGCCCTTCTTTCCACGATACTACACTTATAAAGAATTTATTTGTAGATATATCGATTGTAGGAATATCGGTACTACATCAAAGAATCGGATGAAAGCACTAATTACCAAAGATATATTGAATATACGTTGCTTGGGTGTTAAAAAATCTGTTAACGACCATTTTGGAGATACTTTGCTCAAACACCACAACCTGGCCCTTCAACTTCAACTACGCCGAAAGTTTTGAAGAGCCGAGCAAAAAAAGAGGGTTGAAGGAAAGCTGCAATTAATATTAAAAAACAACAGTCAATGTCACTTGTTGCAAAATTACGAAGGCCATTAATTCGTGACGATGACAGTAATGTAAATGTTTGTATCATATTATGATGAAATTTAATATCTTTAATCTTACCCCAAATCTCATGTTACTGATCAATACTAACCTTTATATATAGTATCTAATAATGATACCTAAAAGATATCGGTTAATTAATATGTTGAAATCTAATCGCTTAATGTATGTACATTGTGCATATAAATTCTATTATAACGTAATTAAATATATCCTACATTTTTAGAGGAAACGTGAAAACCGATCTAAAAAAAAAGGAAAAGTGCTAGAAGTAGCTCAGAAGAAGAAATAACACAAAGCCCTACAAAACATAGTAAATGAGAAAAGTGTTTTAAGCGAAACAATTTCAAGGAAGATCGCGGGTACTTCACAGACACATTCACTATAAGAGAAGATGCAATACAGCCAGAAAAGTGTTCAATGACAACAAGAAATAGTAATAGAAAGAGAACTTTTTCACAGAGTGAAAACACGAAGATGCATCAGCTAAAAGAAGAAGATGAGTCATTCCCTGAAGTGAAAAAGTTTCAAGCAAATATTCAGAAACAAGAAATTAAAAAGCGGCAAAACAGATCTATGACATTGTGTTTCGATCGCGGAGAGACGCGATCGCTAGGAAGCACGCCAACGGGAGTCGTAAATTCCCGTCACGATTAGATAATCGACGCCACGAAATGATCGATCCCCTATTTCGATTAGGATAATAGAGGTGGTTAATTGAATATGACACTGATGTAACAAGGTGTGAATGACAGTTTATTCCAACAACTTTGTGAAGAAGATAGTTACGCTGGTGCGTATATATAAGATAAGTGACTGACTGATCTTCGGGTGTAGACCCGGTCGACGGATGTTGTATGTTTGAAGGTTGAAGAATCAGTGATGTTCGGTGACGATGCTGTAGCGGAGGAAAGCTAAGGATGCGTGTGTCTAGCGCACGGGACCATCGGATTTGTTGTTAATTGGTTAAACGAAGGTTGGTGGACTAGGAAGGGTCTTAGCTGCTCTCGATAGAAAGTTGTTATTAGGAAGCATCGTACGTGGGAAAACCCAACTTTCCCTTGTCAAGCCGTGGTAGACAATAATCTTTAGAAATGATTCAGAAAACAGATGTTTGTTGGGTCTGAAGGACCTTAGCAAGCAAATTAGTGGGATTTATGACGGGTGCTTAAGGTTATTGAGGGTACGCCGTAAGAATGAGCGGACATCTGGGGCCTGTCTGGCCCGCGGTGTATGGCCGGGTCCAGGTAGAGTGTTGCACGACGCAACATATTGAGTGAAGATGAAATACAACCATCTTCGGAGGAAGAGAGAATGCTCTATTCGATCCATTTGAACAGGCAGGCACGGACACTTCAAAACTTGTTCAACTAGGATAACTAGAACGAAAACACGAGAACAAAACACTAGAGCTATTGCATGAACAAAAGCTTTGAAAAATGCAAACATTGCAGAGGAAGCGATTGCATATAAATCCGCTGCGTTAAATGTGCAGTTACACTCCCCACTGACCAGTGCACTAAATCACCGGAAACCCCAACGAAGTGCATCCACTGTCAAGGTGACCATTCTGCTAACTACAAAGGCCGCTCAGCCTACAAAACCTTATGTATAAATAAGTATCCCAAGCTTAGAGCCAAAGAGACAACCAATCAAATACCCAGTCTTCCGAAATTCACTACTACTTCAATCTCCTATACTACTCCCAAGCAGTACAAGGAAATCAAAATAATCCAAATAACCACAGGGACCATTCTCAAAATAATGTCTCCAATTCATAAAACACAGACAACGTCTCTAGTGTCACAGTGGCCCCGGGAATGCAGCAATAGGATAATCATATCTCACATACCTTAGCCATCGAAACAGTAACTAGGCAGTAACAGGATCCCTATGTGACCGGCATCCAACGATAACCCCTCCACAGGAGCCAACCCCTTGATATAAAAAAACCTCCCAAGTCAGTACTCGACATTCTATTCTGTTCTGTTATAACATTCTGTATCGTTACTTTGTCAGTTTCTAATAAATTTTGTAATAACGATCATAATTGAAATACGAATCTCTCACCTTACGTGCGGAATGTGAAATAATCCCGAATCAACGTGACATTAGACTTGAAAAGTTAATAGAAAAACAATCTGAACAAATAAATAATTTGCTATCACTATTAACACTCACCATGGATAAATTAATACTCCCCGACGCAAAATAAAATCAAGACGCATAGCTCTTTGGAATGCCAAGGGGCTAGCTCAATACAAATTCGAACTAGAGCTCTTCCTAAAGCAACAGCAAGTCGACGTAATGCTCGTATCTGAAACCCACTTCACCGACAAAAACTATCTGAAAATAAATGGTTATAACTTCTACCATACCCAACATCCCAGCGGAAAGGCCCACGGCGGCACCGGAATCATTATCAAATCCAGCATTAAGCACTACGAACTTCCATCATTCCAGAAAGACTACCTCCAAGCAACAAACGTAGCAATAGAAGACTACCATGGTACAATCACCACTTCAGCAGTATACTGCCCTCCCAGACACTCCATCGCCAACGAAGATTTTGATAACTTTCTTGACACTCTGGGCAATAGATTCATAGCTGGAGGAGACTATAACGCCAAACTTACCCAATGGGGCAGAGGTCACAGTAACAGGCAAAAATCTCCTAAACAGCATAATCACCAACAATCTCAACTACTTCACCACATATGAACCCACACACTGGCCCACTGACACTAACAAAATACCTGACTTACTTGACTTCTTCATAACTAAAAATATCTCGCCAAAATATGTCCAAATCAACTCCTCGGCTGATCTCTCTTCTGACCATTCGCCCGTGATAGCAACAGTCAGTTCAACAAGTATCGAGAATACACCTAATGGCTTTATTCATAACCAACTCACCAACTGGCAGCTCTTTAGAGAAGTCTTTAATGACTCAACTTCAGCCTTAATTTCACTAAAAACTAATGAAGATATCGAAGCAGTCACGAAATACTTAAACACGAGCATAATAAACGCTATCCGCTCCTCCACACCTACTAAGACTTCCATCAGCAAACGTGAATATCCCCATTACATATTTAAAAAAATAGCAGAAAAACGTAGACTAAGAAGAGTATGGTAGTCCCATAGAACACCGGATGACAAACGCAAACTAAACAACGCAACTAGAAAGCCAATCACAATCATCAAAAATTATAAAAACGACTGTTTTCATAAATATCTCGCCAATTTGTCCCCCACAGCTAACTCCAACTACTTACTATGGAGGGCTTCCAGGAAACTCACGCGCTCCCCGCAAATAATCCCATCAATCCGCTATCCGCAAGGTGGATGGGCGTGTAGCCCTATAGGTAAAGCCAACCTGTTTGCTAAATACTTGTCTAAAGTATTTAAACCCCATTCCTCCAAAGCTGCCGCAGACATTACTGAACACCTGCACTCTCCCTTCTAAATGTCTCCTCCTATGGAACCCTTCACTTCTGCAGAGATTATAGAATCAATCAGTCGCCTAAACCCCAAGAAAGCAGCGGGGCATGACCTAATAGGCAATAGAGCAATCAATGAACTTCTCATAAAAGGGATTGCACTCGTCACATCGATTTTTAACGCAATTCTTCGCCTTGAATACCTTCCTAAGGCCTGGAAAATTTCATTACTCTCATCCCTAAACTCGGAAAACCAATATATGAAACTCTGCTCCTATCGCCCAATTAGT
Source organism: Bombus huntii (assembly GCF_024542735.1). NCBI lineage: Eukaryota > Metazoa > Arthropoda > Insecta > Hymenoptera > Apidae > Bombus > Bombus huntii. The sequence continues at coordinate 598,153 of NW_026099320.1, forward strand.
CTTTTACCTATCCTGTCAAAACTATTCGAGAAAATGCTAACGAATAGACTCCTTCCACTCTTGGGGGATTTGAAAATACTCCCAGATCATCAATTCGGTTTTCGGAAACAGCATTCAACAGTAGAGCAAATCCATCGCATAACACACATTATCAACCAATCCCTTGAAAAGAAAAAATATTGCTCAGCGATATTCCTAAACATTCAACAGGCATTCGACAAAGTATGACACGAAGTACTACTATACAAACTTTAAAAAGTCCTACCACACACCTACTACTCCATCTTAAAGTCCTACCTAACCAATAGGCAACTCATGGTTAAATACTTACCTACTCTATCTAGCATACTCCGAGGTAGTGTCCTCGGACGCCTGCTGTTCTCCATCTACACTGCCGATTTACCAACATCGACAGAGATAACAATAGCAACATTTGCTGACGACACAGCGCTACTAGCTTCCCACGCTGTTACGTCGCATGGAACAGCTGTACTCCAGCCGACGCTACCTGGCAGCCAGCGGCCCTCAATAAACTCAAGGACCCACCATAAACCGTCAACTTTGGCTTCATTGTTTCCACATGTTTGCCAGTCAAACTGTTTGTCTAGAAGTATTTTCAGTTTATTTTCGGGTTTCGGAAAAGTCCTTGAGTTTATTAGGCTCTTAGAAATCACGGAGAAAGCGTGTAGTCACCGAATGGGAATACCGAACACATGTTTATCGAAAAGGACTGGTTTTCCCCAGGAACGAAGTCACCCCCCGATCCACGTTGGTGGGAGACTACCTCATATCCTTTTTCATTAGCATGGCTCATAACCAATCGGCATCGCGGATGGTTACCCTCACTTCCTTGACGAAAAGTGTGAACAACGAATCCGCGTTCTTCGTTCAAAGGGCACACCCACGCCAAGCTTTCCTCCGGAAAAACATAAGAGGGAATAGTCAGTCAAGCAATTCGAGCCTCTCAAGTGGGTCATTACATCAACTCAATACTGTAGAAGCAATTCAGAAAAATATGACAAGGAAGGGATGTGTGTTGAATAATAGATAATAAAACTTCATTTACCTTAAAAACTGTTCTTTTTAATAATATTAGCCCGAAACTTTTTAAATGCATACAGAATTTGATTTTATGCTAAAAGTATCTGTACATGCTCAATCCGCCTTGCGATAGCATACGTATCTAACAGGGGATTCGTAATATATTTGACACATATTATCTTTACACGGGAAAATCCATGTCGAAGGAGCAAAAATATCCTGCAAAATTGAGACTGAAAACATATTTTACGGAATATCCCGGAAATTATTACGTTTAGAAAGATAGTTTAAACGTAGCAATTGTTTACAAGCAAGGAATTCAGCTAAACAGTTTTAATCTATAATTTAATTTTATCTGTAAATTTTCTTTAATACTGGAAATTCGCGTCTTTTTGTTAACTTTTATTGCAAAATGTTGTTCGATGCTCTGGAAAATTGAGAAACTTCAAAGAAATGTATAAAATATGGATAAATGGAAATTTTTATTTTTGATATTATAACAAAAATAACTGCATTTGTTATTATTGTACTATACTTGAAATAAATTCAGCCACTTCCAACATAAAAGTAAATTGTTTGTAATATGAAAAATACACAACATCAGACAGATATTAAGAAACACACTATGTAACTTCAATTTATATATCATGTTCATAACATATAACAATATTTCCAAAATATTATATCATAATAGAAATGTAATTATATTCTTTCCAGCCATCTTACTCAAGATCCAGTTTTCGGTTTTTGGTCGTGGACCTTTGCCCTATCGAAGCTAGTAGAATTTAGCGACACAGCCTTCATTGT